>NC_052504.1:6152036-6192096 GCF_014356525.2 Nilaparvata lugens
CATATTATCCATTCCAAGTCCCAACTTGGTTCATTGAATTTCCAAGAACATATTAGAAAGTGCAATTCTAATCATAATATAGGTTCAACAGTTTATGGGTTCAATTCAAATCATGCAGAACATGAGTTTTTTGCAGCCAAAGATAATTCTCATAGATATAATATTTTTGTTTGAGTTAGTGACACACAACATGATTTCTCTTCTAGATTAGGATGAATAATCCATCTCCATATCGCAAATATCCAAAACAAACATGTCTCCTCGTTTTAAAGTAGGTAAACAAATTCTATCTTAATCAAGAACTAATACACTTAACCTTAGCAGAATTTGTAGTTATATTAAATATTTGTCCATGTTGACTGAGAATCAATTATCATTCGATGTAAATATGAGAGCTTTCTCTTACTAATTCCATGATATTGGTTTCTACAACATCGATACTCATATTTTCTTCGATAGCTATCTAACATTCACCATTTTCTCATAACATACAGTATTACTTGGTGGTTTCTCATAAAATATGTCAGAGTAATCTAATATGGTTACTGGGTGATTGTGATTATTCAAAGTGGAATATAATACTGGTAATATTGTTGTCACGTCGCAGATAATATAATATATAACTGAATGAGCTTGAGACAGTCATGTGCAATATTATGTAATCACTCAAATTGATTGTTATTTGATATTCGAAATATTTTACTGATAATCGAAGAAACAGTTTGGCATTTGTACCAGAATCATGAGTTTTGACAGAGAAGTTGTAGCTGAAATAGCGTGACAATAAGTATGCCAACTATAAGTGGGTTTTTGGGTGCTATAAGTGCATCTTCATAAAGGATTGATGAAGATTGATTGAGCCGTGCTCCAATTTAGAATCGAACTTCGCCTATTAACTTTATAGTACGATCTAGCACACAGCACATTTTTACGTTAAGGGGTTGGAATTGTCGCAGACAGACTCCATCAATAAGTGATGCTCATCCTGACCTTGCATGGCTTCCTTGTCGAGACCCCTCTCCCCAAATCCCTCCCCCCACCCCCCAACACCCCCCCAACAAAGTTCGGTACTCAGAGATATCGATTTTGTGATATTGAAGACGACTTCGTTTTTCTTGCTTGAGCTGCCTACTAGACTGTATGAAAGGGTGAGACTTCTCAAGAGGAGCCATCTACAGTTTGATGCATTTCACCCGTCTGGAGTGCTGCACCGTGAAACTTTGAAGCACATGCATAAATTGAAACTTTTGATGGCTGAATGGAGGCTCATCCTCCATCCTTGCCTCATTCTGAAGAAACTTTATACAAGTTGAACTTTTATCTACACATGCTACTTCTCTATTATAGCTTGTAACAGAGTTTTAACATGTGTAACGTACATTATAATTTATTGTTATTTTTTGCAGGTACTTTGATGAAACTCTTTCCACTGTAACTGTAAGTGAACCCAATAAAATTTTACTTATCATTTCCTATCTTTAGCTAGTTTGAGATGGAAAGCTGATATTATTTTTTATGTTCTACGATTATAGAAATTATACTTTGACTTCAGACCTGGCCTTGGACATGATTAAAAGTATCTTATAGATAGAAAGTATTCATAATAATATCTACTGTGTCCATAATATAACGCATTTCAGATTTTAAATTGCATCTAAACATGACTCGCTATGTAGGTGTATGATAGCCATTGTTCAACACTCAAGTTATTGCCAGATCAATATGTCCTGTCTAGTACTGTTTGAACAGATTATACTGTCATTCAGTTTATTTAAATTCAGTAAAATTATTTTTGCTATATTCTATGAGGAATATACTCACAGAACAGTTCTAATCGTATCGAGTTGATGATCATGTTTTTTACCTTGGAAAAGAGGTCTCCTTTCGCCAGCTCAAAAGTTTTGAGGTTCAAAATCATTTCCCTCTAGTTTGGATCCCATCTTGAACTGTTGGTCCACTTTTCACTCTCATCATAATTCCTCAAATATTCATGCACAAGCCTGGGGCACATGTGGGCATCATCCTCAGTAGAGAATCATTTGACTTCTCTCAGCTGCAAGATTTAGCCTACATAAAGTACTGTGGGTACTCAAAACTCATACTGCCTCCTCCACACGTATCATCTCACTCCAACCAAAGTAATCTCTCTTGAATGAGGAGAAATGTCACGATTCGTGTTCCTATAATTAAAACACAGACTGCAGTTAATTGGGTACCTACACTGTTGCAAGGAAGACATGTTTATACGCCCGCCCCTTCCTATCATCTCCACTAATTAGGCTTATATTCTGAGTTCTTTAGCAAACTCTGTATTTTTTAAATAAAATTGGAATTTATTTTAAATTATTTTCCAACAAACAGTATAAAATTAATCATTTGAAAGTTATAATCATGATTGGAGGAGTTTTATAGTTATAGAATAATATACAAGAAGGAAAACGTAAATACATTTTTAGCTCTATCTGCAAACAAAATGAAACCTCTTGTGTTGCTTGATTATTCATCTCTAGTTCCGGAGTCTAAATTATATTTTTTCAAGTTCAATTTAATCTTTATATAATTTCATAGATGATTCCTTGAATGGTTTATTCGACAACTTTCTGTTATATGTGATTATATCATGGCTACTGTAAGAATCCACTTATAATTATCACAGAGCCAGTATTGTAATAATTATTTTTACTTTCCTTGCCCTATTACCATAGATAAGGAAAGTATTGCTTTCCGGAAAAAATTGAGGATCCCCAATTTCCAAACTTCTATACGTTTCAAGGACCCCTGAGTCCAAAAAAGTGATTTTTGGGTATTGGTCTGTATGTGTGTGTGTGTGTGTGTCTGTGTGTGTGTGTGTGTGTGTGTGTGTGTGTGTGTGTGTGTGTGTGTGTGTGTGTGTGTGTGTGGTGTGTGTGTGAGTGTGGTGTGTGTGTGTGTGCGCGCGCGTGTGTGTGTGTGTGTGTGTTGTGTGTGGGTGTGTGTGTGTGTGTGTGTGTGTGTGGTGTGTGTGTGGTGTTGTGTGTGTGTTGTGTGTGTGGGTGTGTGGTGTTGGTGTGTGTGTGTGTGTGTGTGTGTGTGTGTGTGTTGTGTGTGTGTGTGGTGTGTGTGTGTGTGTGTTGTGTGTGTGTGTGGTGTGTGTGTGTGTGTGTGTGTGTGTGGGTGTGTGGTGTGTGTGTGGTGTGTTGTGTGTGTGTGTGTGTGTGTGTGTGGGTGTGTGGTGGTGGGTGTGTGTGTGTGTGTGTGTGTGTGGTGTGTGTGTTGGTGTGTGTGTGGTGTGGTGTGGTGTGTGTGTGTTGTGTGTGTGTGTGTGTGTTGGTGTGTTGTGTGTGTGTGTGTGTGTGTGTGTGGTGTGTGTGTGTGTGTGTGTGTGTGTGTGTGTGTGTGTGTGTGTGTGTGTGTGTGTGTGATGAGTGAGTGAGTGAGTGAGGAGTGAGTGAGTGAGTGAGTGAGTGGAGTGAGTGAGTGAGTGGGAGTGAGTGAGTGAGTGAGTGAGTGAGTGAGTGAGTGAGTGAGTGAGTGAGTGTGGGAGTGAGTGAGTGAGTGAGGAGTGAGTGAGGAGTGAGTGAGTGAGTGAGTGAGTGAGTGAGTGAGGGTGAGTGGTGAGTGAGTGAGTGAGTGAGTGAGTGAGTGAGGAGTGAGTGTGTGTGTGTGTACACGATTTCTCATCTCCCAATTAACGGAATGATTGAAATTTGAAACTTGAGGTCCTTACACTGTAAGGATCCGACACGAACAATTTTGATCAAATGCAATTCAAGATGGCGGCTAAAATGGCTCAAATGTTGTCGAAAACAGGGGTTTTCGATTTTCACGAAAACGGCTCCAACGATTTTGATCAAATATACCTAAACGTCATTGATAAGCTCTACCAACTGCCACAAGTCCCATATCTGTAAAAATTTCAGGAGCTCCGCCCCATCTATGCAAAGTTTGATTTTAAATTCCCAATTATCAGACTTCAGATACAATTTAATCGAAACATTTCAAGTGGAAAAGATTTAGCATGAAAATCTCTACAATTAATGTTCAGTAACATTTTCACCTAAAATTGAAAATAAGCTCGAAATTCGAGAAAATAAGATTATTAAATTGCAAACTATTGGCACTGCTGATTCTATTCACTATGAAGAGCTAGCAGACCTCTTGTGTCTCCAATGGTTATTGTTCTATCACCTGCTGGCTTAGATCTTTGAATAGTAGACTAGAGATGCGCGTGTACACTAGCGTCAGTTGATCAATTTTCATAACGGCAAGGAAAGTTGTGTGAGTGTGCCACACCAGATTTTGAAATCTCAATCCAATTGGAACTTAGTTTCTTGCGTTGTAACAGTGTAGATAATAGTGTAGATTTTCTACTCTCAATCAATCTAACTAATCTTATAGTTAGCAAAATCATAAATTTCTCCCAAATAAATTATTATTATTATGTACTATTTAAAAGTAATATGATTGTTATCTCTTGGAATCGATTCGACTGTTTGGTTGTGGGTCGTTATCATAATAATATTGTATGTTGATGATAGAGCACGTTGTGAAGCACAAACCTTTTCTACCAGTTTGGTTCGTGGCTCAGGCTTGATATCTCAACCACACCATTATCAAATTCTGCCCCAAAACTCTTCAGAATCCATTTCGTCCCAGCTTCCCGTGCCCAATATAGGGGTTCGATAGGGGGTTGGCGTAATCAAGTATATTTTGTTGTTCGCCCAGGGGTGGCACCCCTGCCTTGTAACGGCCCCCGAGCTTGGCCCTTGCCCAAGGGAGGCCTGAAACTCCGTGGGGGTTGTTGCTAGTGGTAGCTATTGATAGATCGCTGCCTTGATTCGGAAAGACCTGTAAATTCGCAATTCTATCACCTTTTTTTGGAGGGTGTTCGGGAGAATCCCTTAAGGCCTGATTCAGACTTTTATGATCACTACGTGACTAGCAATATTCTGAATGGGAAGTTAGTTGCGTACGGGAAATCAAATTGTGGTTGTTTTATTTATCGATGGATTTATAGTAAAGTATAAGATGATTCAATGATTTTAATTTTTTGTGATAAATCATCCAACAGTCCTAAATTCGAACACAAGCACAAGTCACACTCATTCGATAATTCAAAAAGGGGTTTGAAGGACGAGTTTGATGGGTTAAGAATCACATACTGTAGAATAGAAGGAAATACTTTTATTGCCTGCGTAGAAGAAATCAAAACATGATTTTTGAGACACAAACAGGGGTCTTAACGTTTGTTTAACCATCGTAGAATATAAAAACTCTAGATATTTCTCGTTGTTACATTTGATATGGTGCAACTGTTACAAAAATTAATGAGTGTTTTTATGATAGTTTTCACAATATTGAACAATAGTCTATCAATTATTCGAGGATTATTCTCATCTGTAACTCTAAATTCGAAATCCCTAGTGCAGTTTATAAATAAGAACTTTTGTGAAAATGAAAAAACATAAGAATATTTTACTTATTCCATCAGAGTTCGGAAGGAAACAATTTTTCAGCATGTTGTTCCTTTTTCAATCAAAATTTTCGTTTTGTATTCGTTTTGATTTATGGATGCAAAAAGATTGACTGAATACATTATTCCTTAACCTTAAAGTTCTCTTCTTGAAGCATTAATAGTAACAGTGAGTTAAAAAAATTCTACTCTATGATGTTCTTTATTTTCAATTCAGAAAACTTATAGCTTAATGTCCTTACAGTCCATAAGAAGTCTTGAATCTTATCGAACAGAAGTAGCGTGTCTTATAATGCCTATAATTGAGCGATACGAGATCCAGATGGCTAATAAAAACAACTATTACTCTTGAAAGAGTTCATAGTTGTGGGTTACTCCACATTAACTGTTCAGAAAACATCATAATCGTGTAGCCTATCATTAGCTGGAATAGATAGCTTTCAAATTCGATTAAATTGGTCTAATGGCCAATTTATCAATTGAATTTGATTGAGATGTCAAACGGTGGTTGAGTTTGAAGATATATGACATAATTTGGGTTCGAAGGTGAGAACCGTTCAAAATAATTAGTAAATTTGAGGTTACCTAATAGTCTGAATTACGCAATATGTGTTGAAAATTTTGGGATAATTATCTTCATCAAAGCTGAGGTGAAGATAGAATAGGACAAATTGTGAATTGGAGAGAATCAATATTGGGAAGACTTCATGGGGGATAGAAGGTGGAAGAAGATTATTTCAAAATTATATTTGATTAATAAGTTATTTCTATGAATTAGAATGATACAGTTCAATTCATGTTATTATGTTTTTCATTGGAGAGTCTCAATCATTATCTATAGTCATCATGCCAAAGTCGATTAATTTATATCCATCAATCAATTTTTGTATATATTAATTTATTTATCAATCAATCGATTAGTTTATTCCCAGTTTAATGAACGTGCTACACCATTTAAATGACTGAATTTATATTGGAATTAAAATTAGAGAGATACTTCATTTTCAATCAAAAATTATTTATGAAGAGATTTCGAGATTTTCGTTTGACCCATATTCCAGTGCAGATTCTACCATGATGAGGATGATTGTGATGAATTCAAGTGATGCAATCGCAGTAATGACAGTCCATTGTTTAGAATGTGAATAGATACCGTAAAATGGGATGTAGTACTTTCCCCACAGCACTACATAGTCCAATAACCGCTCATTGTTTCAATTCATTGTCTAATTCTAACCACAACTATTAAACTACAAATTTTCACACTCCTATACCTCTTACTAAACCTGTTGAATTATTATACTGCACTCCTCTCTCACAGGTAGGTCTGCTCTATAACGTCACTACACTTTAATCATCATATTATTCCACTATCCTTGAGTTATGATAACATATTCAATGATGATTTGCGTTTTTGAATGTATCGTAAAATTTCAAAAGAATCTCTTTTGATATTTCATTAACTTTCCCCTGTGGTTTACTATTCATTATTCACTGAATGGTGACTGTATTCTAATATGAAACATACTCATTTTTTACTACAAACCTGATGAGTTCATAATTATTCATAATTTTTCACCTGTCATCGTTTCATGATACAGTCATATAAACAGACATAATGATGAATGTGAAGGGGTTCTTTAAAGAAACTCTGCATGTACAGTTCTGTACAAGATGTCTGAAATTTATTTCAGAGATGATATTTCTGTAAGATGCGCTCAAACAATTTCGTCTCTCTCCAATTACTCACTACAGCAAACCTTACTCACTTTACTATCTGCAACATAATTATTCCTATCATTATCAAATTAGTGTCAGCTTCAGCTTCACTTCTCGAAACTAGAGGAGACACATGAAATCTACACAGAGTTTTTACATAATTGAAATTCAGTTTGCAATATCCGCAACAATAAGACACGTGCCTACATTGTAGTAATAAGATATGAAGGGCAAAAATTAGAGGTCCATTGGAAATGAAGCCGATTTTTCTACTATCCCTAGAAGAGGGGTGTGCTAGATGGTATAAACAAAGGAACGCTGTTTGATGGGAGATATAAGGGTGGTAGAATCTTGGAGAGAAAAAATCGAATATCTTTACATCAGAGAGTAGCTCTCAGATGAGTTTGCCACCATAAAGGAGGCGAGAGATCTGCTCTCTCTCACTCGCATAAAGGGTGTAATGTAACATTGGAAGAAGCAGAAGCCATGGTGGCTGTGTTGTGTGTACTTTGCTGGCAATTAGCTAGACACTCTGTGATGTGGTGTACTGTGCCACGTGGCTCTTTGTATAGGAGCCCCTATCCTACCTTCGACATCGGCCACAGGCAAATCAAATGCCTTTTCTCTCTTTCTCTCAAATCATGCTGTTCAAAAACTATATATACATATATATAATATTATATATATATATATATATATATATATTATATATATATATATATATATATATGTATATATAGTTTTTGAACAGCATGATTTGAGAGAAAGAGAGAATATGAGTTCATCTTTCTCGATAATGATCTCCATCAATCAATATTATTAACTCTGAACACCTTCAATGAAGATGAGAATATTGATATATTTGTTAGGGAAGTATTAATTGTTATCTATATTTCATTATTTTTACTAGTTTTGAGGTGCCCTGACTCTATAAGAGCAAGGGTATTGGTTTTGATTAGGGTATTGGTTCACCTAATGATTTGATGAATTGTATTTTGTTTGAGTACCGTTATTCGATTTCAGTATTTTTATAAAAGGCAGGAGGGGTGTAACCATGCTATAATATATTTATCGGAGTGTATAATGTATGAATTATAGAAGCAACTAAAATAGGCTTGACTATGGATTCTCCTCTCACCTACTCCAATGTTCTTCAATATAATACATTATTCACATGGGAGACTGCCGCCGCAATAACCCATAGACGCATTCTCCCCTAAAATCTGCTTCCCTCCCCCCATACAATGCAAAATTTTTTGTCAGTAGTCATTTTGAATCATGGAATGAAAAAGAAGATGATTGAAAATCAGAGTTTCATATACCATTGTTATAATGTGGATGAAGATATTATTGTGTTTGGATAAAGTTATGGATCTACCAGGTAAAACAATAACAGTTATCTTACAAATGATATTTTCAAGGTATCCATAAGCTATTCCGCAACTCTCACATTACTCTCATACATCACATTACACGTACTCCTTATTACGACTGAGAACAACTCCATAGCATTAAAACTAAGAAATGAGTTTTCGCCAACTTATCAGTCCGAGACTATTGCTATTTTCTCCCCTCGAATCCAGTCGAGCAAATATCAATGGGGAAAACAGAAATGCGAATTTTGCTGCGATAAGAAATTTAGTTAAAATTATGGGCTTCATACAATCTGGTAATGGTACTTTGCCAACATTTTGCAAGCTAATCTTCCTGATCTCTCGTACGGGAACGTCCGCCAGTCCAAGCTCTTTTGGAATTGACGTTGTAACAAATTGGTAGAGACGTACACAATGTAGAGGATTTATTAGTGTCCCTGAAAATGACTATAACGGTAATATTTTCATGGATTTCAAGGCTATCAACTGAACTGGGGAAGCTCCAACAATAATACCTGCTGCAGTAGAGTATTGAGAAGTTTTTTCATCAGTTTTCAAATAAATAATTATTGAAGTAAAACTAATTTTTTATGACATGTTGCCATATATACTCCTCAAGTATTCAAAACGATTCTGACTAATAATCTGTTTGTGTCTTGTTGAATAGTGTTATAGATATTTGAAGCTGATAGTTAAATTTATTTGTCCATGAATTAAACTTGGTTGAGATGTGTAGACTGGAAGTAAGACATCCACTGTAATGAGATTATACGTACTTTGGACAAACATTATTATAATCATAATGGAATAATCGTAATTTATACGGTAATTGAAATGAGACTAAGTACTCTGTACAAACATTATTATAATCATAATTTATTATTCCATATCAGTTTCAAAAAAAAACTTCGATGATTTATTTCCTGATTTCATTCTTCTTCCATGATTAATTCGTGATTCTCTCATTTATACATTGGGAATTAATGTATAATTGAATGTACGAGTAAATAATAAACATACTGCAGTATTGATATCAGTATTATACGGTACCTCTCTCTCCACAATCACTATATTGTTATTTTAGTTGTTCTGTGAGAATTTCACTGTAGAACTTATTTACAACTTTGAAATTCTTGCACTCATACGGTGTTAAACTTAAATATCTTTCTCAACTTACTACTTGTTCTACTTCAAGTAGTAAAGCTGGAAGAAATATTTTAGAGTATTATTATAAATTCTTTGTAGAATTTAATCTGTGCAAATGGAGACGCTGCAGTTGAAAATCCACATGTGAGTGAAGAAGTTGCACAGGAAATAGCTGTAATCTGAGTAGATTGTTAACTCCTTTATTTAGTTCTGAGTTTTGGATACCATCAGTACAATTCTAAAATGAGAGTCTTGGCTTCAAAAGACAGCATCTTATTGGCCGATTCTTTGCACAGCCATAAAGCTGCTATCTTATGAAGCTCATTGCAAAACACAATGTGCCGATTATTTGACACAGCCATGAAACTGCTATCTTATGAAGCTCCATTGCAAAACACAATGTGCCGATTAATTTGGCACAGCCTAAAACTGCTATCTTATGAAGCTCCATTGCAAAACACATGTGCCGATTATTTGGCACAGCCATAAAACTGCTATCTTATGAAGCTCCATTGCAAAACACAATGTGCCGATTAATTTGGCACAGCCATAAAACTGCTATCTTATGAAGCTCCATTGCAAAACACAATGTGCCGATTAATTTGGCACAGCCATAAAACTGCTATCTTATGAAGCTCCATTGCAAAACACAATGTGCCGATTAATTGGCACAGCCATAAACTGCTATCTTATGAAGCTCCATTGCAAAACACAATGTGCCGATTAATTTGGCACAGCCATAAAACTGCTATCTTATGAAGCTCCATTGCAAAACACAATGTGCCGATTAATTTGGCACAGCCATAAACTGCTATCTTATGAAGCTCCATTGCAAAACACAATGTGCCGATTAATTTGGCCAGCCATAAAACTGCTATCTTATAAAGCTCCATTGCAAAACACAATGTGCCGATTAATTTGGCACAGCCATAAAACTGCTATCTTATGAAGCTCCATTGCAAAACACAATGTGCCGATTAATTTGGCACAGCCATAAACTGCTATCTTATGAAGCTCCATTGCAAAACACAATGTGCCGATTATTTGGCACAGCCATAAAACTGCTATCTTATGAAGCTCCATTGCAAAACACAATGTGCCGATTAATTGGCACAGCCATAAAACTGCTATCTTATGAAGCCATTGCAAAACACAATGTGCCGATTAATTTGGCACAGCCATAAAACTGCTATCTTATGAAGCTCCATTGCAAAACACAATGTGCCGATTAATTTGGCACAGCCATAAAACTGCTATCTTATGAAGCTCCATTGCAAAACACAATGTGCCGATTAATTTGGCACAGCCATAAACTGCTATCTTATGAAGCTCCATTGCAAAACACAATGTGCCGATTAATTGGCACAGCCATAAAACTGCTATCTTATGAAGCTCCATTGCAAAACACAATGTGCCGATTAATTTGGCACAGCCATAAACTGCTATCTTATGAAGCTCCATTGCAAAACACAATGTGCCGATTATTTGGCACAGCCATAAAACTGCTATCTTATGAAGCTCCATTGCAAAACACAATGTGCCGATTAATTTGGCACAGCCATAAAACTGCTATCTTATGAAGCTCCATTGCAAAACACAATGTGCCGATTATTTGGCACAGCCATAAAACTGCTATCTTATGAAGCTCCATTGCAAAACACAATGTGCCGATTAATTTGGCACAGCCATAAAACTGCTATCTTATGAAGCTCCATTGCAAAACCAATGTGCCGATTAATTTGGCACAGCCATAAAACTGCTATCTATGAAGCTCCATTGCAAAACACAATGTGCCGATTAATTTGGCACAGCCATAAAACTGCTATCTTATAAAGCTCCATTGCAAAACACAATGTGCCGATTAATTTGGCACAGCCATAAAACTGCTATCTATGAAGCTCCATTGCAAAACACAATGTCCGATTAATTTGGCACAGCCAAAAACTGCTATCTTATGAAGCTCCATGCAAACACAATGTGCCGATTAATTTGGCACAGCCAAAAACTGCTATCTTATGAAGCTCCATTGCAAAACACAATGGCCGATTAATTTGGCACAGCCATAAACACTGCTATCTTATGAGCTCCATTGCAAAACACAATGTGCCGATTAATTTGGCACAGCCATAAAACTGCTATCTTATGAAGCTCCATTGCAAAACACAATGTGCCATTAATTTGGCACAGCCATAAAACTGCTATCTTATGAAGCTCCATTGCAAAACACAATGTGCCGATTAATTTGGCACAGCCATAAAACGCTATCTTATGAAGCTCCTTGCAAAACACAATGTGCCAATTATTTGGCACAGCATAAACTGCTATCTTATGAAGCTCCATTGCAAAACACAATGTGCCGATTAATTTGGCACAGCCATAAAACTGCTATCTTGAAGCTCCATTGCAAAACACAATGTGCCGATTAATTTGCACAGCCATAAAACTGCTATCTTATGAAGCTCCATTGCAAAACACAATGTGCCGATTATTTGGCACAGCCATAAACCTGCTATCTTATGAAGCTCCATTGCAAAACACAATGTGCCGATTAATTTGGCACAGCCATAAAACTGCTATCTTATAAAGCTCCATTGCAAAACACAATGTGCCGATTAATTTGGCACAGCCATAAAACTGCTATCTATGAAGCTCCATTGCAAAACACAATGTGCCAATTAATTTGGCACAGCCATAAAACTGCTATCTTATGAAGCTCCATTGCAAAACACAATGTGCCGATTAATTTGGCACGCCATAAAACTGCTATCTTATGAAGCTCCATTGCAAAACACAATGTGCCGATTATTTGGCACAGCCATAAAACTGCTATCTTATAAAGCTCCATTGCAAAACACAATGTGCCGATTATTTGGCACAGCCATAAAACTGCTATCTTATGAAGCTCCATTGCAAAACACAATGTGCCAATTAATTTGGCACAGCCATAAAACTGCTATCTTATGAAGCTCCATTGCAAAACCAATGTGCCGATTAATTTGGCACAGCCATAAAACTGCTATCTTATGAAGCTCCATTGCAAAACACAATGTGCCGATTAATTTGGCACAGCCATAAACTGCTATCTTATGAAGCTCCATTGCAAAACACAATGTGCCGATTAATTTGGCACGCCATAAAACTGCTATCTTATGAAGCTCCATTGCAAAACACAAGTGCCGATTAATTTGGCACAGCCATAAAACTGCTATCTTATGAAGCTCCATTGCAAAACACAATGTGCCGATTAATTGGCACAGCCATAAAACTGCTATCTTATGAAGCTCCATTGCAAAACACAATGTGCCAATTAATTTGGCACAGCCTAAAACTGCTATCTTATGAAGCTCCATTGCAAAACACAATGTGCCGATTAATTTGGCACAGCCATAAAACTGCTATCTTATGAAGCTCCATTGCAAAACACAATGTGCCGATTAATTTGGCACAGCCATAAAACTGCTATCTTATGAAGCTCATTGCAAAACACAATGTGCGATTAATTTGCACAGCCATAAAACTGCTATCTTATGAAGCTCCATGCAAAACACATGTGCCGATTATTTGGCACAGCCATAAAACTGCTATCTTATGAAGCTCCATTGCAAAACACAATGTGCCGATTATTTAATTTGGCACAGCCATAAAACTGCTATCTTATGAAGCTCCATTGCAAAACACAATGTGCCGATTAATTTGGCACAGCCATAAAACTGCTATCTTATAAAGCTCCATTGCAAAACACAATGTGCCGATTAATTTGGCACAGCCATAAAACTGCTATCTTATGAAGCTCCATTGCAAAACACAATGTGCCAATTATTTGGCACAGCCATAAAACTGCTATCTTATGAAAAAAAGCTCCATTGCAAAAACAATGTGCCGATTAATTTGGCACAGCCATAAAACTGCTATCTTATGAAGCTCCATTGCAAAAACAATGTGCCGATTAATTTGGCACAGCCATAAAACTGCTATCTATGAAGCTCCATTGCAAAACCAATGTGCCGATTAATTTGGCACAGCCATAAACTGCTATCTTATGACGCTCCATTGCAAAACACATGTGCCGATTAATTGGCACAGCCAAAACTGCTATCTTATGAAGCTCCATTGCAAAACACAAGTGCCGATTAATTTGGCACAGCCAAAACTGCTATCTTATGAAGCTCCATTGCAAAACACAAGTGCATCAAATTTCTAATGATGCCAAAAAAAGGTTTGACTTTTTATCCGTAAAAGGATAATGTTCTAGTTTTGCAATTAAATGACATCTCATTAGAAGATATGCCAACTCCGATTCAGCAAAAGTTGTTATGAAAAACAAACAATATATATAATCATAGATAGATTTATAGATACATATAAATCGATAGTCCCTTATGTTTACAAATGAATCTAATAGGCCTACATTACAGCTTGAAAGGTACGATATTTTATCATAGTTTATATAGTTATTGTTTCACTTTTTTATTATTAAAAGAACGACTAGCAGTCAAATTTCTTCAATAAATAAAATTTATTCACTTTTCCCGGTTGCACAAAAGCCGGTAAAATTTTAATCGTAATTAATTTCACGAGAGCCAATCAGAGAAAACTTTTTCGACAAAAATGCCTCTCTGATTAGTCCTCGTGAAATTAATCACGATTAAATTTAACCAGCTTTTGTGCAAACGGCATTTACTGTGACTGTGACTGGTTGTCAACCAGGAAGATGGCGGACCTGCCAAAAGATCTCTTTGTCACAGTAAGTGAATAAATTCATTTATTGGAGAAATTTGACGCTAGTCGTTCTTTTTGATAACAAAAAGTGATTCAATAGTAAGCAGTTTGTGATGGAAAACAACATTGAAGAATGTTATTGGGTGGCTCGTTGGAGTAAGTGATGACGCGCCGGTCTTTCGGAGGAGACGATAAGCCGTCGGTCCCGACTACCTAAAAAGTAGTCGTCATCTCTCATCATCATCCCTCTCACTCATTACCCACGCACAAACCTATGAGCTTATGTGGGCATCACCCTCAGTATTCATACAACAATAAATTTAATTATTGATTAGATTTATTTGTCACCTTAGGGGACCATCTTCATTTCGTGATTATATTTTATATACTAGCCGTCAGCTCGCTTCGCTCGCCATATCCGTCTAGCCAGGGGACTCCGCCCCCTGGACCCCCGACTGATCGTCCAAGAATGAGATCAGCAGGCTCGCTTCGCTCGCCTGCTTTTTCATTTGAGCATTTTAAATCATATGTTAGGACGATCCAGTCGAGGGTCCAGACCTAAACGCCTGGCTAACGGATATGGCGAGCGAAGCGAGCTGACAGCTAGAAATATATATGAAGCTCCATTGCAAAACACAATGTGCCAATTAATTTGGCACAGCCATAAAACTGCTATCTTATGAAGCTCCATTGCAAAACACAATGTGCCGATTAATTTGGCCAGCCATAAAACTGCTATCTTATGAAGCTCCTTGCAAAACACAATGTGCCGATTATTTGGCACAGCCATAAAACTGCTATCTTATAAAGCTCCATTGCAAAACACAATGTGCCGATTAATTTGGCACAGCCATAAAACTGCTATCTTATGAAGCTCCATTGCAAAACACAATGTGCCAATTAATTTGGCACAGCCATAAAACTGCTATCTTATGAAGCTCCATTGCAAAACACAATGTGCCGATTAATTTGGCACAGCCATAAAACTGCTATCTTATGAAGCTCCATTGCAAAACAAAGTGCCGATTAATTTGGCACAGCCATAAAACTGCTATCTTATGAAGCTCCATTGCAAAACACAATGTGCCGATTAATTTGGCACAGCCATAAAACTGCTATCTTATGAAGCTCCATTGCAAAACACAAGTGCATCAAATTTCTAAATGATGCCAAAAAAAGGTTTGACTTTTTATCCGTAAAAGGATAATGTTCTAGTTTTGCAATTAATGACATCTCATTAGAAGATATGCCAACTCCGATTCAGCAAAAGTTGTTATGAAAAACAAACAATATATATAATCATAGATAGATTTATAGATACATATAAATCGATAGTCCCTTATGTTTACAAATGAATCTAATAGGCCTACATTACAGCTTGAAAGGTACGATATGTTTATCATAGTTTAATAGTTATTGTTTCACTTTTTTATTATTAAAAGAACGACTAGCAGTCAAATTTCTTCAATAAATAAAAATTTATTCACTTTTCCCGGTTGCACAAAAGCCGGTAAAATTTTAATCGTAATTAATTTCACGAGAGCCATCAGAGAAAACTTTTCGACAAAAATGCCTCTCTGATTAGTCCTCGTGAAATTAATCACGATTAAAATTTAACCAGCTTTTGTGCAAACGGCATTTACTGTGACTGTGACTGGTTGTCAACCAGGAAGATGGCGGACCTGCCAAAAGATCTCTTTGTCACAGTAAGTGAATAATTCATTTATTGGAGAAATTTGACGCTAGTCGTTCTTTTTGATAACAAAAGTGATTCAATAGTAAGCAGTTTGTGATGGAAAACAACATTGAAGAATGTTATTGGGTGGCTCGTTGGAGTAAGTGATGACGCGCCGGTCTTTCGGAGGAGACGATAAGCCGTCGGTCCCGACTACCTAAAAATAGTCGTCATCTCATCATCATCCCTCTCACTCATTACCCACGCACAAACCTATGAGCTTATGTGGGCATCACCCTCAGTATTCATACAACAATAAATTTAATTATTGATTAGATTTATTTGTCACCTTAGGGGACCATCTTCATTTCGTGATTATATATTTATATACTAGCCGTCAGGCTCGCTTCGCTCGCCATATCCGTCTAGCCAGGGGACTCCGCCCCCTGGACCCCCGACTGGATCGTCCAAGAATGAGATCAGCAGGCTCGCTTCGCTCGCCTGCATTTTTCATTTGAGCATTTTAAATCATATGTTAGGACGATCCAGTCGAGGGTCCAGACTAAACGCCTGGCTAAACGGATTGGCGAGCGAAGCGAGCCTGACAGCTAGAAATATAATATTCCCAGGAATATCTGATTGCAGTAGCAGTGCTCAATCAATTTTTCCGCGATAAAAGCATTTCAATCTTCAACTTGGTGCCAACCTAACAAAGTCAACTCAACTTAATGCCAACCTGACAAAATTATTAAATTATTAATTTTACCAGTTAACAACTGTTTCGAAGAGGTACTCTCTATAGATATAGTTCTATATTAACATGGTATGAATTTTTTCAATTATAATCAAGAGAAAGAAAATATGCTGAAAGACGACTTTAAACCCTTAAAAACCACCCTTATAGTTGAAATATTGCCAAAAGATTTCTTAGTGCGCCTCTAAAGGGCCAACTCAACATACCTACCAAATTTGAACGTTTTTGGTCCAGTAGATTTTTAGTTCTGCGAGTGAGTGAGTGAGTCAGTCAGTCAGTGAGTGAGTGCCATTTCGCTTTTATATATATAGATATATTGTTTGTATTCTCATATCAATTTTTGCTAGATCGAAGTTGGCTTAGTTATCTTCGTTGGCGATAGTTATCTTCTAAGATAATTATTAATAAATTTAATATTTTCTACACAAAAAATAACTGGATTGGATGCCACATATCGGTTAAACAAATATATATTAATGACATAAAGTAATGGAGAAATGACAATACTCACTTATGTGTTTTCAAGTGATTACTAAATACATTCCTCATGACCACCATATAGTGTTCTACTCCATCTACAGTCAGTCGATACATTCCTAAGTATTGCGGCAATAGTGTTTTGCCGTGCCTTTCCACTATGTACTGAAAAAATAAACGCAAGCATCATAGAATAAGACAATGTCTTCAGTCAGCTCAGCCAGAGAAATATGATTGATATAGAATGTATCAGTACACAATTCAGTTAAACCTTCAAAATCCTGACAAAACCTTCAATACTTATAGGAGCGTTAACCAATATTTTGGCACAAAATACACCAACAACATTCAAGTTGAAATATTAGAGACTAACAGGTAATAATAATAATATTCGTAAGGCTTTCATTGGTGGAAAGTTCCACCTCGCCTGAATAGAAAATTTGAGCCGTCAATGTGCCTTACGAGTGTCATACTTCAGCCGGGACCGACAGTTTAACGTGCCCATCCGATAACACTAGACTAGCAGGTAATAATAATGATATTCGTAAGGCTTTCATTGGTGGGAAGTTACACCTCGCCTGAATAGAAAATTTGAGCCGTCAATGGGCCTTACGACTGTCATACTTCAGCCGGACCGACAGTTTAACGTGCCCATCCGATAACACTAGACTAGCAGGTAATATAATAATAATATTCGTAAGGCTTTCATTGGTGGAAGTTACACCTCGCCTGAATAGAAAATTTGAGCCGTCAATGGGCCTTACGACTGTCATACTTCAGCCGGGACCGACAGTTTAACGTGCCCATCCGATAACACTAGACTAGCAGGTAATAATAATAATAATATTCGTAAGGCTTTCATTGGTGGGAAGTTACACCTCGCCTGAATAGAAAATTTGAGCCGTCAATGGGCCTTACGACTGTCATACTTCAGCCGGGACCGACAGTTTAACGTGCCCATCCGATAACACTAGACTAGCAGGTATAATAATAAATTCGTAAGGCTTTCATTGGTGGGAAGTTACACCTCGCCTGAATAGAAAATTTGAGCCGTCAATGGGCCTTACGACTGTCATACTTCAGCCGGGACCAACAGTTTAACGTGCCCATCCGATAACACTAGACTAGCAGGTAATAATAATAATATTCGTAAGGCTTTCATTGGTGGGAAGTTCCACCTCGCCTGAATAGAAAATTTGAGCCGTCAATGGGCCTTACGACTGTCATACTTCAGCCGGGACCGACATTTAATGTGCCCATCCGATAACACTAGACTAGCAGGTAATAATAATAATATTCGTAAGGCTTTCATTGGTGGGAAGTTCCACCTCGCCTGAATAGAAAATTTGAGCCGTCAATGTGCCTTACGACTGTCATACTTCAGCCGGGACCGACAGTTTAACGTGCCCATCCGATAACACTAGACTAGCAGGTAATAATAATGATATTCGTAAGGCTTTCATTGGTGGGAAGTTCCAACTCGCCTGAATAGAAAATTTGAGCCGTCAATGGGCCTTACGACTGTCATACTTCAGCCGGGACCGACAGTTTAACGTGCCCAACCGATAACACTAGACTAGCAGGTAGCCCGTGTGACAAACTGAAAGCTTCACCTATTGAAAAATTTGAAATAGGTCTACAACCAATGTCTGTAAATTTAGAATCTATAAGCAAAATTTCAAGTTAATCAGTCCAGTAGTTCAGACGAGATGATGCGTCATTCATGAATGTCCTATCTTGAACATGTATAAGCCAATTCTTTCCTTTATATATTATTGATAACATGGGTGTAATTATTTTTTGGAATAGTCTTCTAATATGTAAGAATTGTTTGATCAAAACATGTTTTATTTATAGAATGATAAGGGCCTATCACACAAAGAGCGATCTGCGATCAGATCTATTAGATCATTAGAGTAGGGAGGTTAAGCCGGTTCTGGGACCACCAGCGATGAGCAGCCCAGCCCAGCCTAACCTAACCTAACCTAACCTAACCTCTTCCTCTTCCTCCTCCTCCTCCTCCTCCTCCTCCTCCTCTTGTATTATCAACACTATTATCAATGAGGAGGATGAGGAGGAGGAGGAGGAGGAGTAGGAGGAGGAGGAGGAGGAGGAGGAGGAGGAGGAGGGGGAGGAGGAGGGGGAGGAGGAAGAGGTTAGGTTAGGTTAGGTTACGTTAAGTTAGGTTAGGTTAGGTTAGGTTAGGCTGCTCATCGCTGGTGGTCCCAGAACCGGCTTAACCTCCCTACTCATTAGATCGCTCTCTGTGTGGTCGGGCCCTTAGTGTATTACGCCATAGAGATAATGTAGGTGGACCTACTAATAGATTTCTCTATAGAACTAGAAAGATAGGGCACGTCGTGCCAGATTTGACAATTTCAAGTCAATCGTCACAGTTCTTTTACTTCAAGCTCTGTGGCGTTTGAAGACTCGCAGTTTAAACACATGTACTTTCAAGCGCGAGTCCAAGAAGTTCCACAGAATCGCCAAAAGATAGCACAGTTTCCACAATGCTAGTGGTGGTTCAAAATTCTAGCATCACTTCTCAACTTGGCGACAAAAGTTCTACAAGGTGCGTCAGAGAAACTTACTTATTTGAAAAAATCTGGTGTGGCGCACTCACACAACTTTCCTTGCCGTTATGAAAATTGATCACCTGACGCTAGTGTTCCCGCGCATCTCAAGTCTACTATTCAAAGATTTGAGCCAGCTGGTGACAGGGCAATCACGCGCTGGAGACACACATGAGATCTGCTCTCTTCATAGTGAATGATTTAATAAAATCAACAATAATTTGCTATTGAATAATCACATTTTCTCGAATTTAAAACTTATTTTCAATTTTAGGTGAAAATGTTACTGAACATTAATTGTAGAGATTTTCATGCTCAATCTACTCCACTTGATTTTTTTTTTGTTTCAATTGTATCTGAAGCCTGATAATTGGGATTCTATCTGCATCGATGGGGCGGAGCTCCTGAAATTTTTACAGATATGGGACTTGTGGCAGTTGATAGAGCTTATCGATGACTATTTTAGGTATGAATTTGATCAAAATCGTTGGAGCCGTTTCCGAGAAAATCACGAAAATCCCTGTTTTTGACAACATTTTCGCCATTTTAGCCGCCATCTTGAATTGCATTTGATCGAAATTGTTCGTGTCGGATCCTTATAGTGAAAGGACCTTAAGTTCCAAATTTCAAGTCATTCCGTTAATTGGGAGATGAGATATCGTGTAGACAGACGCACATACACTCATACACACACATACAGACCAATACCCAAAAACCAGTTTTTTTGGACTCAGGTGACCTTGAAACGTATAGAAATTTAGAAATTGGGGTACCTTAATTTTTTTCGGAAAGCAATACTTTCCTTACCTATGGTAATAGGGCAAGGAAAGTAAAAATTCCCGCACAGTGAATTGGTCGTGTTGACGGGCATGAGGGGGCGCATCTAGAGAAGGAAGTTCCCAAGTTTATCCTCCCTCAAGTGAGTAGCCATCATGCTCTGGTCTAGAGAGCAGCGGGGCCTTCGCAGGTGAGAGCTTCTTTTCTAATGGTCGATCACTTGTTGTTGCTACGCAACGTGCCTTCCGCGCTCGATTTGAAATTCCTCCTCAGACTCGTTCCTGGTCGTAATTCGATTATGTCGTGGGTTAACTCATTTCGGGAGTGTGGAAGTGTCGCTAAACCCAGAAATGGACTTCAACGAACCATCAGAACTCCAGAAATATAAAAAGAGTGAGGCAGTCAGTTGTGCATTCTTCCTGGTGTTCAGCTCGCAAACACGCAGCTGCTATGGCAATTTCTGACTCCACTGTTCGACGAATTTTCCATGAAAACCTTCAATTTTATCCCATCAAATTGGCAGTTGTTCAAGAATTGACTAAACGCGATTTTGTTGCCCTCCAAAATGCATGTGATATGCTGATTGAAAACCTGCCTGAAGACGCGGTCATTTTTTTCAGTACGAGGCTCATTTCCACATGAGTTTCCTCAATGCGATTTTTTTTGGGATTTGAAATCCCTCGTTTATGTCGATCGACCGCGAACCATAGCACACTTCAAGAACAACATTCGCGATGCCATTGCCAATATTTATTTATTTATTTGTTGATATAATTACAAATCATATGAATATGATCGGGATAGAACAACAGGCATAGCCAAAAACTATTCTGCTCCCAAATTTTGATAGATAATAAAATTCCCGAAAAAATAGGTTATGTTTGTTACTGAGGAAAGTTAAAGTTCAAAGTTCTGTCCAAAAATATATATGAGCTAGAAATTTTGAATTTAGAATGATTAAAATACCAAGTTATAGTCAAATATTGCACTTAATATCACCGCACTTCGAATAAATTAAGTTATTTCAGAAAATTTTGAAGTCAAAAATATACACACAACTTTCCACTAGGCACAGCTGTAACTATACCGATTGATTTACTGCAACCATAGCCACCTCTAATACAAGGTCGCGGCCTACGACATTGCAACGTCGCAGTGTAGGCCTAGTATCTAATACATGATTGGTGAAAAACATTAAAAAAATACCTGCTGATCTTTTTTACCAATCATGTATTAGATTCTAGGCCTACACTGCGACGTTGCAATATCGTAGGCCGCGGCCTTGTATTAGAGGTGGCTATGCTGCAACGCGTGGATACAAATTGACTCCAGTGTATATGCGCAATGGGGGTTGCCATTGATCTGATGTAATTTTCAAGACTGCATAAAAAAATAGGGATATTGTATTCTCATATAATAAAAGATTAAAACAATAACTTTAGTATTTTTGTTTTTATTCACCTTTCAAATGAGTAAGTTTCTCTGGTGCAACTTGTACTTCTCTATTCCTAATGTATGATCACATTGGATGCGTATATGTGCAAGTGCACGCTTAGTTATGCATGACCAAGCTTGCAGATGTCAAACAAAATCTGGAAAGAGCAAAAGGAACAATCACACTGAACGCGTGCACTTGCTGGTTGCGTTCAGTGTCAGCAGCTACATGCAAGTCACAACGTGTTTCAATGGCATTTTCCAGATTTTTTTTCGGTTCATGCATGATCTGCCGTGCACTTTCACATAAATAAGTGATCACACCCTTATTCTATTATTAAAAATTAACAGGTAAAATAAACAAATAATAGAGAATAGACAAATATAAGACTACTTACAGGGTGATACTGTTTGAGAAACGAGTGCATTCTTTCCACTTCTTCGCTGGTTAAAGTCTTGACAATGAATAGCCGATCATATGATTGGTAGAAGTTGGCACCAGACTTGCCCGGGGAATCTACCAGAACCGGTTGAGACCTGTTAAAACAAGAAAACCACTTGTTTCACATCAACTATTCCAAAACACAATTAAATAATGCTGAAAATGTCCAATTGCTACTAGTTAACACGCTTATCAAATATAGAACACAACTTTTAATAACTGGAATTAGTTCAGAAATTTGAAACCTAAAATTCAATAGTATGTTAGAGAATACTCCAGACCCAAATGAAATCCAGTATTTCATTTACATTTCTATTCAAAATCTATAATCTTCTAGAAAAAGGTTCTGAAGGTTCATCATATGTTACAAAATATTCTAAGCTCAGTGGAACTAGCGTTTCATATTTCTAATCAAAATGACTATTTCTAGAGAAAGGCTTGATTCTAATTTCATCTAAATTTATGCTAATTAAGAAACACTGAATCTATTATGGCTGATGTCACTATTGTCTATTGAAAGCGCTATTGTCAATATCTACTGATGATATGAGTGGTTGATACTATGTTCTATTTTAAATAAGCATAAATTGAGTTGTAATTTCTAGTAGTAGAGGTGTAAGACTGATTTCTAGTAGAATTTTTTCCATTATTAAAAAAAATCTTCCGAATGCATTTCAACGCATGTATTGAGATGAAGTGACATCCGTGGATATGTTGTGCTATAGTGAAATTTTCCTCCAATGTTTCGGAATTGGGGTCCAATAATATATATTTCGTGTTGAGAAACTTTCTGCCATTATACGTAAATGTAGGCTCAATGAAGATGGAGGAATAACTAACTAAACGATAATATTAATTTCTTTTTTCTAATTTTATTCAAATTTGTTGGAATGATTGTCTGAAATCTGATGTAGAACCCAGGTTTGTACGGCTGATAAATCTCTCATTAAACAATGTGGGTAGATTTTTAGATATATTTTCTTTTTTAAATGTTCAAATACTGTATAAGCAACACATTTTGAATTGAATTATCAATAGTTATCATCACTGATTTTTGAACTATCTTAAAATGAATTAATGCTTCTTGATAATAACAAAAAATGTTAAGACTTCATTATTCGCTTTTAGATTGTGAAAAAATCATTAATTAGCATCTTTAGATCATGCAAAACTTTTGAAGTATAATACAAAGCGATAAAATTAAGAAATCAAACGGGAAGATATCATATCAGTTCATTATTCGAAAATCAAACACAAAACATATCAGAGAAAATATTCAAATTGTCTTGATATTTACAAATTAAAAAATCACACTTCTTGAAAATCTCTCAGTATCTGGCATCAGACATTAACTTTTTTTAAAGGTTTCAAATACAAACACTTCTGAATTGGATGTCGACATTCTAAAAACGGTTGTGTACAGCTTACACGGTTATAGGTACCAAATTAGTTTCAAGTCATTTAATAGTTTAAGATAATATGAATCGGTCATTTTTCTAAAATAATTTTTCGATTTTATTAAGCCAAAACACTTTACAACTGGCCATGTCAACAGGTATTGAAAAATACAGAAAACTATGACAAATCGTTTCAACACCTATTTTATCATACAAAACAATGTGGGGTTTTACTGAATGTATCAAATTGTTGAAGAATAATGGTTATTAAATTTATGCTTTCAAGAAAGCTAGCCTACCTACTTTTGATACTCATTTAAGCGAATGTCTCAATTATTTTTTTCTCCAAGTGGAAGTAAAACCCCTTTGTACAGAGGTAAAAAAGACAGCCTTGTTGAAAAAAAAACAGTCTGAATTCATTGATGATTCATGATTATTGAATTTACATCTGAGTCCTATAATCAAACATGAGAGTTCAGGAGAAATCTACGTGTCATACCTCTTGTCATATCTGAATCTAATAACAATGTTCATTTCAAAAAGACAATAGTTCTCAAGCTGGTTCTCTCAACCAAAATAATGAAAAAGTTCCTATATGAGCCCAGGAATAAGTTGATAACAGATTACACAGTATACAGGATCTTCGATTATACCGAAGATTATATATTCACCTACGACTACATCGTTTTTATTTGGTTTATTTGTATCATAGTCTATTTTCAATTTTGCTCTACAAATTTATTTTAATTAGTAAGTCATTTAGGGGACGTAACGGAGGATAATTGAAATTTAAAGTTGAACGCAACATGTTGTGTTTTTGAAATTGTATGTAACCCTAGTTTTATGTTACTCCAGGTTTTAAACTATCAATGTTAGAGTTCTGAGAATCGTTTCATTCATGTTTAGCGTATTTTACATACAGATTGACTGATTAACGAAATCAAGTACTACCATTTCAAATTGCAACGGTATAGATATCTATGAACACACATTTATGAAAAAAACTTGAGTACATCAGGATCAAAATTTATAACCAATGAAAAATATTTGAAAATAAAGATCAATAGCAAAATAATTATAGCACATTGGCTTTAAGCCTGTTGTTCCTTTCCCAATCATTCATATTTGAAAATTATATTGTATGTATCGATGTATAAATAAATAACTATCAGATACGGTACTGAAGTTGAATGTATTACTTTTATTTTATTTTCAAATTAAACAAATTCTATTTTAATTTCTCTCAGTGTGGAAATAAGTTTTCAAGTTCTAACGAAAAACTGGTTCTAGAGCTACAAGATGGGTGCAATAACTATTATTATGAGGTGATTTTATTAATCTAAGATCAATTTTGTTTACTTCAATCCAATCATTACATTGTAGCAAAGCAAGATATATGTTACTATAGAGAATATATATGAGCTACGAAGCTAATGTTTTTTAAAAAATTGAAAATGTTCAAGGAAATCTGAATGGCAACCTCAAGCGTTGATATTGTAACTAATAAACACAAAATCCCTGTTTTACAATGAATTTATGTGAGTTAAGAAGCTAATGTATTTTTAAAAATTGTAAATGTTCAAGGAAGTATGAATGAAAACTTCAAGCGTTAATATTGTAACTGGCTACAGATGGAAATAAATTGGAAGTTGCATTTGTTCAAATGCTAATTAATAAATAATTATTATTAAACGAAAATCCCAATTAAATGCTGTAAATCACCCCGAAGATTTCTGCTTCTGCAAATATCGACAACAGGGTAAACAGCTAGATGGAAATTCGATGAGCGCTACTATACAAAAATGATTTGTCAGCCCGGGAATGACAAATAGTTTTAGTATAATATCGCTCATCGAATTTCCATTTAGCTGTTTACTTTGTTGTCAATATTTGCAGTAGCAGAAGTCTTCGGGGTGATTTACAGCATTTAATTGGGATTTTCGTTTCATAATTCATTTTGTAACTAGTATTCACAATGAATTTATGCATTTACAATGAATTTATGCTGTGTTGGACAGTAAAATAGTACCTGTGAAATAGACAGTGAATAGGTTCCTAGGGAGTGTTTACTCACTGGATGAATGAGAATGTGCTAATACTCCCAATAGTATAGGAGTTAACCATTATAGTTTACCAGTAAAGGGGAGAGCTTATGGTATAGAATAGCCCATTAGCGGAATACAAATATATAAAAACTGCCATTAGTGACAGTGGCATAGCAGAGGCAGCAGAGCAAGGATTGAAAATACATTTTATACGGACAAAATCCGAATTGTAAATTGAGTGTGTAATTGAAGATTTTTGAAATGACACATAACCTACATTTGGACTGTTGTATAAATTAGAATTGGAACCGTTTTGGACGTATAAGCCTGTAGTACTTTTCTGTAAGTTGTGTAATTCTGAATGATCAAATAAAGTCAATGCAACTGAGACATTATCAATATTGTAGAACCGTTCCATAATTGAATAAAAACACACATACGTGACCGGTGTGGTACACGAAACCATGGTCGTGTACCGAATAAAACTGTGTAGAATTTGACAACATTTTTACAATTGTGTTTTTATTCAATTAAAGTCAATGCATTAAATATGTTCTCGGGTAAAATACCAATATAAAATTGCCTTGGGAGGCAACTCAGTTCCCGAAATACTCTGTAAAATGTAAGTTTTTTCCATTTATCTGTGTCTGGTTTCTTATCATTATAAAACTCTAAAGTGTCTATTATGTGCTTAAAATAAAATAGCTGATATTTTATAAACAATGCATTAAATATGTTCTCGGGTAAAATACCAATATAAAATTGCCTTGGAAGGCAACTCAGTTCCCGAAATACTCTGTAAAATGTAAGTTTTTCCATCTATCTGTGTCTTGTTTCTTATCATTATAAAACTCTAAAGTGTTTATTATGTGCTTAAAATAAAAAAGCTGATATTTTATTAACATAATAATAGAAAAAGTCAATCTCAGTGGTGCAATCCACCATATCTACAAAACAAATCAAATCTATGTAACTGATAAGAACGAAAGTAATAGAGTATTTAGATTTATATAAATTGAATAAATAAATGAATTAATGTAAAGTAATACAATGAAGTAACTAGAGGACATGAATCTAAGACTACAGCCAAGATATGAGAGCCTAGCATTGGCTACACTGTACATTTCTAAAGTTAATCGTCTGAAATTTGATTTAAAATAATAGCCTAATTGAAGGTTTTGCAAATTGGATTTTAAAAATACACAAAAAAGCATCCTTAAACAATCTATCAAACTGTGATACTGTACTCTTGTCTGGAATCTGGACATAAATCTAAAAACTACTGCCAAGATATGAGAGCCTAGCATTGGCTAACTGTACATTTCTAAAGCTAATCGTCTGTAATTTGATTTGAGATAATAGCCTAATTGAAGGTTATGCAAATTGTATTTTAAAAATACTCAAAAAAGCATCCTTAAACAATCTATCAAACTGTGATACTGTAACTCTTCGATTTGAAATGATATTTGAAGGTTTTGCAAATTGGATTTTGAAAAGACTAAAAAAAGCACCCTTAAACAATCTATCAAACTGTGATACTATAACTCGTGTCTGGAATATAAAGTGAGATTCACTTAAAATGCTGTCAGCATTGATAGAACGGGAAGAATTGATGTTACTCCATAAGGAATGATGACAATTTGAAGTGAAGTGATAATAGATAGATTTTCTAAATGACAGCAGTCTAGGCGGTAGCGTAACTCAATATTATGGAGTCACTAAAGTGTGAGACACCAAAATGATTTTTAAATATTGTGGATTATGGGAAAACTAGAAGGGAATCAGGAATTTTCCACGGACAATTTTTGTTTTGTATGTAAAATACTTTGGTACAAGGGTCAACCACTTCGGAAACACTTTGTAAAGGTGATAATAATACTTTTTGTGTAGTTGAGAAGTTGATATTGTGGTAATTATTCATATTGAATGAAAAAGACTAAGAAATTGTCAAAAAACCACTGATTTATTGATAATTAGAAAGACCGGTTTCGGTTATTACACCATTGTCAATCTCTGATAAACTGTTTATCAGAGATTGACAATGGTGTAATAACCGAAACCGGTCTTTCTAATTATCAATAAATCAATGGTTTTTTTGCAATTTCTTAGTCTTTTTCATTCAATGTGATAATAATAGTAAGATCTAGGAAAAGGGCATGGTATTTTTTGTGTTTGATTTTAATCTCACAAAATCTTACAATTTTATAGTTTCTTCACAGTTTGGATATCTAATTGTTTGTGATTGATTTAATTCATTTTAAAGTTTGTTTTTTTCACATTGTTTTTGATTCATTTTAGAAGTATTTTATAATTTGAAATCTGTGTTTATTTGTTTGTTTTGAATTGTAGATTGAAGTGTAACTAAAAAATAAGAAAGTAGCAAAATATAACCTTGCAGTAAATTTGGACTTTCGTATAAATAAGATGTTTTGTGTGTAATTCATACTATATTAATGAATAAATAAATTAATTAATGAATTGGACCAGTTTTGGGCTTTAGCTTGTGATACTTTCCTAAGAGTTTTATAATATTCTGATTGAATGAATAAATAAATTGTAGAGTAGATTTGCTTTTAGGGATTGTTATACTTGAATGTGTGAGAAATTGAAATCAACGGTAACAATATTAATAACAAGGAGCAATAATCAAACTTCACTAAAAACTTCTCAATAAAAAATCGTTTTCCATGAAAGTCCAAGCAACAGCACAAATTATGAAAATGAGGATTTTTTTCTAGTTGAGTTTTACAGAGAACATTGAAATTAACAGTTATTTTTATTAATCAATTCTTATAATTTCTTTCGTACATTTTCCAAATTTAAATTTACACCTTGTTTTGTATTTAATTATTTTAATCATTCACACTAAAATGTTGTGTACTGCTTGATTTTTTTCATAATTCCTCTAATTTCTGTTTGTAAGGCTTGAATCTCTACCTTGCAAATGCAATTATATAGCTAAATTCTCAGAGTAGGTGGCTTCAACTTAGCAGTTGCTTATGCAGTACCTTCAAACACATTTCTTACGTTATATAAAATTTATTAGAAGTATTATTAAATTATGTTTTAGAGGATAATTTTATGTATTGAAGTGTTTCATTTTCTCATTAATGGTCCTACTTTTTCGGACATGTTAATCATTATCAAAATTTGGGAATGGAAAAGTTTTGGGCCAAGCCTGTTCTTCCTTCTCAATCATATTTATATGATTTGTGATTGTATCCACAAATAAATAAATAAATAAATATTACACATTGTTCTCAGAACAATTCAAGTAATAAGTTTGTATGTTGGTCAGTTTGATGAATGAATTTCAAATCAAAAGAGTGAAAAACATTATAATAAAATATTATTATTAGCATAGCGCTGATTATTTATGTAACTAATCTAGATTAGCGCAACTCATTAATAAAAAATAGAAAATATAATACTGTATCAAACTAATAGTTAAAACAGAGAAATATCTAGTATTTGAAATAATTATTTTCATTACTATTTCATTTATTACGTTTTTGTCAATATAATACAATCTTATATCAATAGTTGGGTTCATTGTTTTATGTATTGGGTTTATTGTTATTAGAAAATGAATTTTCTAAAGTCATTATTATTGGAAGTGAAAGTGCAAATTTTTAGTGAGGAAACATGAAGAACCCAATATATATAACCTATAAACTTGAGTGTTGATAGGAAATGACATTGGGTAATACGGCGAGACAAAACATCCCAAAGGATCTCTGTGCCGATAAAAGCCATAAGAATAAATAAATAAATAATTATTATTGCTGGGCGTAAGAATCGGAACTGATTGAAAAGCCGTAGATATCGTTTATATATTTAAATGAATTATCAGCAATCTACAAGGGTCATTATTATTGCTGGTCGTAAGAAGCTGAACTAATTGAAAAGCCGAAGATACCATTTCTATATTTCATTTTTATGATCAAGTCTACAGTTTTAAAGCGATCTATTTCACTATTGGTCCCCCACTAAAGCATATTGATAAGTCAATAATGATTACAATTCATGATTTTTAAAGTGAGTTTCAATTACAACTCCCAGCATTAGCTGAGTGGAAAGCATTGATGCATTGATGTAATATTAAAGAAATTGTGGAAGTTCAAAGTGAATATAAAATGATTAAAAGATTTTGAATTTACTAAAATCTTGTTCAAGAAGATATTGACATCTGAATTGTTAGTAGCTTTTATGTCAGTCACCAGAGGCTAGTAATAAGGGGTGATATAAAGTTAAGAAATCATATATTGCAATTTTTATCCAATGAATAAATAAATGCTATAAATTTCATTTATATTCATTTTACTTTCCTTGCCCTATTACCATAGGTAAGGAAAGTATTGCTTTCCAAAAAAAAATTAAGATACCCCAATTTCTAAATTTCTATATGTTCCAAGGTCCCCTGAGTCCACAAAGTGATTTGGTATTGGTCTGTAAAAACCAGATTTTTGAGAATCACATTGAACGGATGGAACAGATGATGCAGTAGTCTATTCAAACTTGACGCGCTTGCAAAAAAACGATTCTCTTTTGGTTTCTTCACATTTTTTACTTTCCTTGCCCTATTACCATAGGTAAGGAAAGTATTGCTTTCCGAAAAAAATTAAGGTACCCCAATTTCTAAATTTCTATACGTTTCAAGGTCCCCTGAGTCCAAAAAACTGGTTTGTGTGTGTGTGTGTGTGTGTGTGTGTGTGTGGTGTGTGTGTGTGTGTGTGTGTGTGTGGTGTGTGTGTGTGTGTGTGTGTGTGTGTGTGTGTGTGTGTGTGTGTGTGGTGTGTGTGTGTGTGTGGTGTGGTGTGTGTGTGTGTGTGTGTGTGTGTGGTGTGTGTGTGTGTGTGTGTGTGTGTGTGTGTGTGTGTGTGTGTGTGTGTGTGTGTGTGTGGTGTGTGTGTGTGTGTGTGTGTGTGTTGTGTGTGTGTGTGTTGTGTGTGTGTGTGTGTGTGTGTGTGTGTGTGTGTGTGTGTGTGTGTGTGTGTGTGTGTGTGTGTGTGTGTGTGTGTGTGTGTGTGTGGTGTGTGTGTGTGTTGTGTGTGTGGTGTGTGTGGTGTGTGTGTGTGTGATGAAAGGAAAAGAAAGATGAAAGAGTCTAAGGTGTTAGGTGAGATCCGAACTACCGGGAAGGATTCGCGAACTCATAAATGATTCAACTGAAAAATTATCAAGTAGCGCTATTAAAGTAAAACTCATAAATTATGTATTTAGCAAAGGACACTCAAGAGATCCAACTAAAGTATCAAGCGCATGTCTTGACGGGTAGCCGTCTAGTTGTCACTCCGACCACTTGACACCTGGTCATTTTGGCCATAGGCGACTACTTGTACCCTCGTAAAAATATACCATTGCCGTCAAATTGTCACCCCGACTACTTGTCACCTACTCGACCAAAGGTGCCAACTAGTCATGACCGTAAAGGACAACTTGACACCTCGCACCCTAGCGACAGGGTGTCCCCCCGACTAGTTGTCACCTCCTCAGAAAGGAGACAAGTAGACGGGCATGGCTCACGTCTACTTGTCCCCTAAAAACCGGTTTTAAAAGCGGACAAGTTGTCGGGGTGGCACCTAGTCGCGTACCCGTCTCAACCTATATAAGCGATAAGATACCATCGCGACCACGGAGCCAACCACTTTCACACACAAGTTCCTCAGTTATTACAAGAATAATTCTGTTCTAAAGATGATGAGCCCCAAGGCCAGGCGCACACCAGTTAGTCAAGACAAGACAAGACATGATCAGTCACAACACTTCACATAGTTGCTTATGAAGACATAATCTAATTAGACATGTCTAATTGCAATGACTAATCAGTGTGAGTTGCGTCAAAAGCAACAATGTGAAGTATTGTGACTAAATGTGTCTGATCATGTCTTGACTAACTGGTGTGCCCCTAGCCTAAGCAACTATGTGAAGTAATGTGACTGAACGTGTCTGATCATGTCTTGTCTTGACTAACCGGTATACGCCCAGCCTAAGCTTGTGTTGTGAGTAATAATAAAGGCGAGCCTATTATTTTTCATGGGTTCCGAATCATCGGGAAGTGATTTTGAAGCCTACAACTGTCAAACTTGAATTCAAAAAAGGACTTATGGAGTGAAAATGCACTTACATTGGTAGTGACGATATTTTCGACCTGTTGTTGGTCATCATCAGTCTCAGAGTGTGGCCAACAACAGGTCGAAACGATCGTCACTACCAATGTAAGTGCTTTTTCACTCCATAAGTGCTTTTTTGAATTTAAGTTTTTTTAAAATTCAAGTGAAAAAGTATGGATATGCAACAGAGTACAACTGTCAGTTGGTGAATTTGGTCTCAATTAATCAACAATCACTCTACCAGTTAGAAGGGAACGCGTCAAGTTGTCACACCGACAAACTATCACCTTATAACTCCTGTTATTGAGGAGATGTGTCGTCTCCAACACGCCGACAAACTGTACCCATTCTAAGGAGGTGACAGGTTGTCACCATTCTAATGAAGTGACAGGTTAACACCTTGAAGCGAGCGATGTAACACCTCATCTATATAATAAGAGAGAGTAGGGTTGTGTTTGTTCGTGTGTTCGTTTGTTCGCATCAAAACATGTAAACTTGTGGATTGCATACCGGAAAAACGGGAATGATTTAGATCTCCAAATTTTGAACATAGATTCTAAAAATATCAATCTCGTGCACCTGGAAGCCCAAATTTCAATTTTCCTTCTAGATTTTTCAGAATTAATGTTCAAACTCATCTATGCTACCGTAGGCTACATGAAGTTCCATAGCCCAAAGTGTGTCTTTTTATGAGCAGGTTATAAGAAAATGCAATTTACGAACGTCTATGTAGCGCAGCGGTAAAACGCTAGCTTAAGGAGCGATGGTTCCTCGGTTCGAATCCCCGATGCTTCCCATTTTTTTTGTTCTTAATATTTTTTCCATCGAAACGTATTATTATCAATTATTTTTTGAAAGAATTTGTTTTCATTACTATTGAACTTGGATTTTATCAAATAATTATTTTTAATGTAAAATTTTGCCACCAATACAAATGAATTGGACATAGTCTTCATGCTGTAGGCCTATAATTGAATTTCATAAGAAAAACATGAATAGATCACAATAAAATAAGTAATAATTTATATACTTCAGTTATAATGTAATATCAGACACGAATTCCCAGTGAAACGAGTATTCTAGGTATTTTGTTTGGAATTGGGGAAAACAAAAGGCTGCCTGATTCAAATTGAGGAGGATCCTAATCGAACTAAAATTTATTGATGTATTGGAAAAATCAATATGATTCTGTGAGGTTTCCAAGTATTATGTATTCTTCAGTTTTCTATACTATAATAAAGGAAAGAACTGGCTTATACACGTAAGGAATAGGGAATTATGTTTGACGCATCATCACGTCTGAAATATACTCAACTGATTAATTTGAAATTTTGCATATAGATTCTTCATTAACCGAGGATGGTTATAGGCCTATTTTCAAATTTATATTTTTTTATTACGTCAAGTTTTCATTTTGCAGTTTTAAAATAGACCCTTGCGAAGCACGGGTTACCTACTAGTCGTATAATATGGTGATGTAACCTGAGGTTTCAAAAGGTGTCGAGGCGAGAGAGAGATGATGAAACAAAATGTACAATACCACCAATTTCTATTGAATTCAGATGCTAATTAGTTGAACAAGACTTTAGTATTTTTTTCTGAGGGTGAAACCAACATCCTATACTAGACTTGTGCATGGGTAATAGGAAGGATGATGATGATGAGATATGAGAGGACTCGCATCTACAGCTTTAGGTGTGTTCCGAACCACAAGAAAGCAGTTTTCGAACTCATAATATTATAGTCAGCTACATATATTTTTATGAGTTTAAACATTGGTTCCCGGTGGTTCGGAATTCACCTAAATCCATAGGTTCTCTACTCCCGACACCATCTTTCCCATTACACACACAATCAAGCCTGGATATAGTAGATTTACTTTATTCAGTTTAAAACTAATCTTATTTTAGAGCTTTTGTGGGTTTCTCAGATCACTAATCGGGTCGATTTCAAAATCTAGCAAGCTTTGAAAATGTCGAATGCATATGAAAACAAGCTTTCCAGTGTAAAACGTTGCTTGCTCACGGCACATGCTAGATCTATTACATGTGTGTGTGTGATGCAAATGTGATGTCAATTATCACGATGACTTTCAGTTAGTATTATTAGCAGTATTAGTACAAAATAACAAAGGTATATAGACTTAAAGGTAGGCCAATGGTGTCATTTTTAGGTGTAACCACAGAGAAAAGCTAGATAAGAAGATATCCCATGGTATAAGGCGTTTATTTTCCAAAAAAAAAATCACTGCTAACTCAAGCCTATATTCCTAGTAAATAATTTTTGTGAAGTTATGTGACGCTTGTAGTCTCTCATACTGTGCCGTTCTTACACTCTCATTCGGTCGAAACAGTAAGGTTCAACCCTCACTCTTACACGACTCAGGTCGAGAAGAGACTCGACTCTAGTCGAGAGCATTTGTTGCCAAATGGTGACACTCAAACCGGTCGATTCTAGAACCGCGACGTCACCATTTGAAAACACATGCTCTCGAATAGAGTCGAGTCTCTTCTAGACCTGAGTCGCGTAAGAGTGAGGTGAGCCTTACTGTTTCGACCGAGTGAGAGCGTAAGAACGGCGCAGTATGAGAGACTACTATCGTCACATAGCTTCAGAAAAAATAACTACTGGGAATATCGGCTCTAGACTCGACTCTAGTCGAGAGCATGTGTTGCCAAATGGTGACACTCACACCAGTCAATTCTAGTTTCCGCGACGTCACCATTTGAAAACACATGCTCTCGACTAGAGTCGAGTCTCTTCTCGACCTGAGTCGTGTATGTGTGTGAGTTGAGCCTAGTAATTGACAGTAATCGATTTGAATTAAGAAAAAAGGCTTGAAATTTGGAACATTACCAAGGAATATTTTCTTATGCTATCTTTTCTCTACGGTAAAACTTCCGTGACGAGGTACTAATTGGCAAAATCAAATCGATAAAGACTGGCCAACCTATAAATCTATCTACCTTGCAAAATAACAAAAGTATTCTCGACTAATTGTGATTTGAGAAAAATGAAACCAAACTGGCAGTTAAAAATTAGCATTAAACTGTGGAGTATTGTGGGGGACACTCGGTTGACAATATACTGACCTCCGCGTTGGGATTGTTCTGTAATTCTTACTTTCTTTTTTCAATGGCATGGTGGGCGAGCGATGAACCACTTGATTATGCTGGGTTCTATTATTTGAACTCACAACGTAGCTTTCATTTTCGGTAAATCTAAAGAATCGCCAGTGTATGAAAATCACTGATAGAAACTACAAAAATTACATTATTGAAAGAATAAAAATAAAATAACAGCAAACACTTACCTACAAGCTATTTATAAAGAGTGTTTCTAAGGGTGGAGTCATGGTGGAGCGGCGTAGGTAGCTTCAAGAATGAGAGTGTTGCATTTAATGTAAGTAATTCGTATGAAACACATCATTTCAATACATGCATTTCATTCAACACACTCAATCTTGAAGCTACCTTCAACGTTACATCATGTTTCCACCCTAAATTATTGGCCTCAAAATTTCAAATAGATTCCTTTATTATTATAAAGAGCTTCCATCAACAAATGATAGTCCAAATTACTCACGAAATATTAAATTCTATGATTCATGATAGATGTTCGATATCAAATTCTAAGGAAAAGCATAATAGATGTTGTTCTATATGTAAGGAATGTTTGAAATATGTAACTCATTGCTAGAGCACAAGATTTATTTTTTGCCACGCCAATTATTTAACAAAAATTTATCTATTTATTTTCTTGTAACACTTTTGTTAATTGGTGAATAAATTTGATTCGATTGTGTCCTCCATTTGGTGTAACTATGCAATTCATCCCAAAGTTAATGTTTAGATATCCTTAACTATGCAATTCATCCCAAAGTTAATGTTTAGATATCCTTAACTATGCAATTCATCCCAAAGTTAATGTTTAGATATCCTAATCATTAAGGCTACAGCAGTATTATGTTTTTGAAAATACCCAAAATATATTTTTGTATTACAATTAGCTAGTGGGGAGTCCCTTACGGGATGGCCCCATCTAGCCGCTGGTGGGCCTCAAAACTGTTACATTGCAGCCGGGACCGACAATCAACGTGCTCATACTAAAACAAGGGACAGTCTAAAAAGTTTTGGTCATTTCTGGGATCAAACCCGGGATCTCTAAACTCCTAGGCGAGCATTTTATCAACAAGCCCTTGGTCACTCCTCATGTTTTTCAATATAAAGTGGTGAAGGAAGAACAAAGTAACTAACAAATAATGGTGTTTATGATCCTCACTTAACTAACGATAAACAGAAAATCAACTGCTGTAGCTTCAAAGATAGAAAACACTTCAAGATGAGTTTTTGTTAATGCTCTACAATTCAACAACTGAGAAAAAAATTAATCTGGCTCTCATAGAAGACTTGACACCATAGATAAAGTATAGCACAATGCTATATTTTCTCTATGGTTCACAATTCGCAGGCTGCACACTGCACTCCATAAGACCGAAATAATTCCTCGAATCGAGTCACGTAAATGAAAGCCTACCATACCTTTACACACAATTTGTGATGTATCTAAGAGTATATAGCTCACATGTGTATATAGCTCACATATTATTCGTTCACCTAATTAAGGACATATAATATTTTATTTTATATATATTATTGTATTATATTATATTATATAAATTATATTATCATTGACCAGTAATGATGCAACTCAAGTAAAATATTTTTTGAGTGATTTTGTATGTGACTCATTATTTAAAGCTCCTTCTCCTGATGAATGAATCTACTTGAAATGAAGTCAATCATTTAGAAACATTCTGTATATTGTTAAAATACATTAAATTTTATCTAGGAACCAACAACTACGGGTATTAACAGAGCATTTGAGTCGCTTTCAGGGATTTCACAAACTGGAAGTTTTAAAGAATTTTATAAAATCTGAATCTATCGAGTGAGAAAAAGAGGTTCTTTGGAAATTTTATACCCTGATGAAAAATAATAATTTTATATTCCAAATAAGGCTCTAATTTAAATGCAATTCATATACACCTGCCATGCACTATTCACAAATTATAGCTGAGAAAAATGTATTTAAATATAGGTTTTGCATTTTTTAGGGAATATATTCATTAAACATTGTTCAAGATGTGTCCAAACTTTTAAAACCATTAGGACTTTACTGCGGAGTGTTTTTGGTCAAGTTTTTTCTCAAAGTTTTTCCAATCTTATGTATAATTATTGTACTCTTATGATTACTCTTCTACAAATTATTGGGGAATTTTTTATGACTTATTTATAAAAAAATTGAGACTAGAACCATTCAGGATCAACTCACACCTACGCGACTCAGGTCGAGAAGAGATTCGACTCTAGTCGAGAGCAGTGTTTCCAAATGGTGACACTCATACCAGTCGATTCTAGTCTCCGCGACGTCACCATTTGAAAACACATGCTCTCGACTAGAGTCGAGTCTCTTCTCGACCTGAGTCGCGAGAGTTGAGCCTCACATGGGTGATTTATTAGATAGGATAACTGATTCAATTCTATATTTAGATTTTAGTTTGTAAGTAAATTTAGCAAATTTAATGAAATAAAACGATAATATTCTTTATCAGGAAAGTGGTGATTTGAAAGTGATCTCTACAACTCAACTTCTAGATAGCGATTTATTAATGGATAAGGACTCAGACCTGTCATGAATGAAAACCCGCACAATTTGGGTACGCATTTTCAACAATGTCCCCATAAGAATCAATGATGAATAAGTACAGGCTAAGTAGTAAGGATCATTATGAAATTATGAGAGCTTCAAATGCTATATTCATTTACAGTTATAAACCGCAATGATAATAATTGTATGGAGCGGAGGAATGAATTGTTATACAGGGTTATCATAAAAGAATGGTGCGGTTTCAAACATGGTTTAAAAAAAAACCAAATTACTTACAGTTGATGTTGTTTATTCATCTAATTTGTCGTCTCAGGCAGTTTTTTACATAATTGATAAATTAAAATATGTGCGCCTTTAGTCGTTCGACAAAATATCCAAACGATAATCAATTTCTCTCCAAACATTCGCTAACATTTCATTGGTTATGGTTGTCATTGCTTCATTAATCCTGTTTTTTAAGTGGTTCAGGTAGATTTTTCTTGTAAATTTACATCAAAACATTGTTTATTCACAAGAAATCGCGAACTGAACTTCTTTAAAACAGGATTAATGAACCAATGACAACCATAATCGAAGAAATGTTATCGAATGTTAAGAGAGAAATTTATTATCGTTTGGACATTTGTCGAGCGACTAAGGGCGCACTTATTGAAAGTTATTAATCATGTAAAAAAACTGTTTCAGACGACAAATTAGGTGAATAAAAAACATTAACTGTAAGTAATTTGGTTTTTCTTTAAACAATGTTCGAAACCGCACCATTCTTTTATGATAACCCTGTATAACAAAGAGGAATGTCATGAATGTTGGTTTGATCTTGAAATATTAGACGTTTCGAAAGAATATGGATTTAATTGGTCATTTGCTACACTAATGCACTACTCTGATTCATCTAACAATTTTCAATTCGGGATTGCATGCCAATGTTTCCTAGATTACAAAATTACTCATTCGGTTTCAAGCTCACTGCTTCATTCCTAACTAACAAAAATTCTAGATCCAAGCTAAGCTTGTTTCAAACACTATTTGAAAAATTCTCAGATTCTAGATCAAATGGTTTGAAAAACAGCCAGGAATCTGATAGAGGAAACTATCTATATTAGTAATGATAATCTATAAACTGTAGATAGATTCCAGTTTAGTAATATCCAGAACTGTGGATCAATTGAGAGAATGCTAAGGTTACAATTTGAGGCTTATTGGGAAAAATTTCAGTTAAGTAACACTAACAGTAATAAATTAATTTTGTGATTGTGCATTTATCCGTAGTAAAATTTTAGATTATTTTGGTGAGTATTGAGGAAGACAAAACAATAAAAGTAGATTGGTGTAATTAGTCATAAATTTATTATTAAATCTTCTATATACATTCATGACAAAGGAATCAGTTTGAACTAAATTTCATTTTAAACTGGATTAAGCTATGACTGTACAAACAGCCCAAATTGGTTCAATTTGAGTAATTTACTGGGTTTATTAGAAACAAAATGTGTTTTTTTTATTATGATGAATTTGTATTGATATCAATAATTAATCTTCTATATAATTAAATTTTATATCCCATATGTCTAAAATTTGTATTAATACAATGATTGATTTTCTATATAATTAATTTCATATGACCCAATATGTCTCACCAATCACTCCGAATTGTGAATTTTAAAATTTTAAATTAAGACGGAATTTTCAAGATTTTTGGTTCTCGCTTCAACTCTTTAACAGTTTTCATTTATTATCATAACCTAAGAATCGCAAATTTTTTATTTCACAATAGCAGTTATTGCTGTCAAAAGTTTGTGGGAATGAGAGGGGATAATATTTGAAATTAATTTTTCTTATTTGCCTATTCCCATTTGAAGGAAGTTTCTTTCCCTAAGCGGTACCTAATATCATGTTTACAATGACTATCCATCCTGACTATCTAATTCCCTTTTATAAGAAAATGTCAAAATAGATCATTCCAAATACAATTTGAATAATCTAATATGATTACAGTAGACAATCTAGGTAGTACTGAAAACAAATTGTAATACAGGCGGTATATATTTACATAGCTTCATTGAAATCAGAATGTATTCAAGCTTGAAACCATATCAATAAGTTATCGAAACACCGTAGCATAGAATCTTCGCTAAATAAACCTAATATTTTCTAACCTATGAGATTTAGTCATTTTCTAGAGAATGAGGTATAAGCGTTTGAAGATATGTATATTGAAGAGAAAGAGATTAAATGGAAAACAATTGAATCACACTAATATTTGAATGTTGTAAGTTAATCATTTTCTTACCTTG
>NC_052504.1:6192196-6282196 GCF_014356525.2 Nilaparvata lugens
TTTTATTGAATCTTAAAACCACATATTTATAGAAACTTGAAATTTGGAATATTGAAGAAAAATGGTTGAGATATTTACGGTTTTTATAAAAATGGTTAAGAATAGCATTTCAGATACTTGTAAAATTGTCTTAACAATAGCAACACAACATAAAATACAACAATTAACGCAGAAAAGTCAATCAAAATAGCAAATACATAAACTAAACAATACATAATTATATAGTTGACCTGGAATACAATAATTATTGCATTAGAAGTAAGATATAATGTTTGATATTATCTTACTCAGCAGATAAATCATAATTTACGCCTACACACATAATTATCTCTAGATATATACAATTAGATTGTTAAGCTCGTGGAATAAAATATAAGCCAAAGCTTGAGAGGGTGTGAAGTGTTCAGAGGATCCATTCACGATAGACTTCGGCAGAGAATTCCCGATAAATGTTCAACGGAATTTGAAAATTGTTTGTTTTACTAAATAGATGGGTGGATTTCAAGAGAAGCAAGTGGATTTCGAAAAATAAATTTACATTGCCCAACGCAAAGTTTGTTTTAAAACATTTCTCACACAAAGAACCTCATCTGGTTGAATGGAAAATTCAACAGCAATCAGCCAATCATTTACCCTACGTAGAAGGAGATATATTGAATCTCAGAAAGCTGGACATTCGTAAAAATTATAAAATTCAGTAAGATTGGCACGCATTACTATGCGTCTGAATAATAAGAAAAACTAATTATTATTAAACGAAAATCCAAATTAAATGCTGTAATTCACCCCGAAGACTTCTGCTACTGCAAATAGTGAATTACAGCATTTAATTGGATTTTCATTTAATAATAATAATTAATTTATTAGCATTTGAATAATTGCAATATCTCAGTGATTTCCATCTGCAATACGAAAAACGACTTACAATATTAATCATCTTAGTTCTCAACCATAAATTCGATAAGTTCCAAGTTTTCTCCAGTCAGTTTACTTTTCTATTAGAATTCGAGTCTCTAGTAAGTTCAAGTGGGAGTAGTGCGTTTTTTCAACTGTTTGTAATTTAATAAATTCGGAATTGTGTGATTAATTATTTTTTATATTTTAAATTGTCACAACCTCTCATTTAGTATTGAAACACTTGGAAAGAAAGTGTGGCGACACTTTGGTCCTTTACTAATAAGACAGTTAACAAGTTTTACTTTTAAACTAATTTCGTATTAGAAATTAGTTGAGTATAATGAACAGAACCATCAATTTTAAGAATACTCCAAGATTACCAGTAAAAATAAGTCAATATCAAACAATTTAAGAATTCAAAATACTGTAATTCGAATATCTATCTGGACAATATTAACAATCGTCATGACTTGTGCATGGATATTAAACTATAACTTGTATGTAATAAGACAGTGAACTTCCCACCGATATCAATATTTAACAACCGATCAATTTTTACAATATTTCTTACTGTTCTGGAAAAAAATCACGAATGAATAGATTCAAAAGAGATTTGCCAATAATATATTTTCAATGAAAACTCCAGCATATGAAAATAGTTGAGACTAGGATCGTTTGAATGTTTGCATTTCCAGTGAACAAATTCCTCTTCCAAAATTACAAGATCAATCACCATATTTTCGTTAAACAACATCTATACAAACAACATTTCCATATTTACACGAAACTAATTTGAGAAGTAAGTAATACAATCAACATTTTACATGAAAAAATACATAATTACAATTTTTTTACATTTTTTTTATTATTATAACAGAAAAGTGATGTAGGCAGCAATAATAAATAGCAAGCATTTAATAAAATGAACAAATTGAGTCGGAATAGAATTAATTCTAATTCTGTAATACTTGTTTATAAATAATACAAAAGTAATAAGTTCAATGCTGTTAACAGCTAACATCAAATTGTTGGCTGCAGATAATTTTGATTTCTTTCATACTTGAAGATTATTACAGAAACGTTTAGCTACGTTTTTATAATAAGTACAAGTACAATAAAATATCAATCAAGTACAGAAGTGAATCTTCGGAAAGAGATAATTTAAAAAACTGAGCCTTGCATTTGAATTATTAAGTAGCTCATAAGCTATGAGTTCCGATTCTAAATATCAGATTCTCGACAGTAAATCATCAATTATTCGAAAATTCTCAAGTCAAAAGGATAGTAAGTCACAGTTTAACAATGTATGGACGTAATAGAGTTTCTTGAAAACTATATGTAATAATTAAATGATATATTATCCCCTGTCTGTTTGCCAGATGTTCTGGGATGTACATATTAAATTGAAAAAATAAATAAATAAGATGAATAATTGGGTTGTACCTATTGATTACTGATGGAATATTTAGGTAGTAAATTGCTTTGAAACAGAATAAATTGCCTCAAACAACGTTGAAGGCTTGAAAAAATGGAAAACATCAATCCGGAAAATAACAAAACAACAAGCACTAACAAGTAATAGAGCACAAATTCCAAGTTCCATAATCTATTATTGTTGAGGATTGGACACATCTTTATAAATTCGACAAAATTATAACTTCAAAGTAAAATCAGCGATCTCTAGTGATAGTTTGTAATATTGTAGCTCTTAGATTTTTATGAGGTATTATTCAAAATTGATCAACTTTTTCAAGTAATTTGTACAGCACCAGAATAGATTAATGGACCAATCTTCAACATCCAAACACTCATAAATCTACTTAAGGCCGGGTCAGACGCTCAAATTTATTGTTTCTATTAAATCTATAAAACTTATCATGTTGAATGAAGATAGATAAGGGATTGTGATTTTGATAACAGATTTATGAAGATTCAAAATCTAAATTTGTAATAATTATCTCCATGTATCTCAGTTTTTACAAAATTTCTCATCTCTCTCTCTCTTTTTATACGCGATTTTGTGATACAGGTTGGAAAGAGATGGCAAGTTTGAGCGCCTAGACCGTCCTTCACACAATGAATAAAATATAATAGGAATAGTAGAAAACAAATACTGTTTTGTATAAACATGAATGATCTCAATAGCCTTAGTGCTTCAAACACATTGTTCTTTGCTTCAATTTCAATCAAAAAATGAATAGAAACAGCATAAAATAAACAATAAACACTTTCGAATGAGAAACATGGATGAACTTGTTAGCCTCAGTGCTTTCATACACATTGTTCTTTGCTTTCAATCAATTTGAGATTGAGGGTTTTCAGATTAAATACTGAACGTGATAATAGATATTGCACAAATAAATTCGGGGACATCGTTGCAGAGATTTCAATGAAATTGATTCAATTAGCTATCAATTTCAATAGTAATGACCGTCGATTATGTTGATTATCAATAACTATATAATTAATTATCTGATTATCTTCGATTATATCAATAATAAAAAGATGTTCAATCATCGATAATAATGAGATAGGCTGAACAATAATATTATTTACGGATAGCAAAATAATTGATTATGTTTGATTTTAGTGATAATACTAAGAAAATCAGTTATCAGCTATGTTTGATTAGCACCCGGCCACACAGAGAGCGATCTGCGATCCTAAAGGCATCTATATCTAAAGGTGCGTACTGATTTATGCGCCACAAACACACGCATTTTACTTTTCATCAGCAGTTACTATTCTTATAACATAATATTTATTTGAACAAATTGAGATATAATAAGAATATCAAAAATAATGATATTGGATCAAAATATGAAAGACTCAAATTTCAAACAAATAGTATCAGCTGATGGGAAGCGAAATGCACGTGTTCGTGGCGCTCAAGTCTGTAGGCACCTTAAGATATCAAATAGATACCTTTGTATCACAGATGGCTCTCTGTGTGGCTGGGTCCTATAGATAATAATCAGATAATCAATTACTTTTGATTCCCGATAACCAGAGATAATTATTATGTTGAATTATCAATAACCAATGTACAATTATCGATAACCAGAGAATCTATTGTTCAATATCGTTAACAGATAATCGATGATGGTCAATTATTATCGATAACTAGATAATCGATAATGTACAATACTATTGCTGTGGCTTGGTGCAAAAACTATCAATGTCAATTTTTTTCAAAAATGAGTTTAATAAACTAATACATCACTAATATCGATTATTTTCAGTTCCAGAAGTGCCAATGTTCTATCTCAAAGCAATAAAAAGTTATAACATTTATACTACCAATGTCATGATTTAGTTATTGAGTAGTTATGTTCATGAGTAGTTATTTAGTTAAATCTACCAATGAAGACATATGTTTTTAGATTATCATTCATACTCCGTGCCAGAACTACCATTGTCGACTTCTGCACTTCTAGCACTCGCATTTCCGTATCGAAATGCCGTAGTTCGAAAATACAAGGTGAACTTTCAAGCTGATTTGTGAGAAAGTTGAAATTTTGACATAGGTAGTTCTTGCACCAAGCCACCATCAATTGGATGTCAACAACCAGATAACCGATTGTTCAATTTATCAATAACCAGATAATCGATTGTTCAATTATTATCGATAAACAGATAATCGATGATGTTCAATTATCGATAACCAGATAATCGATAATGTACAATACTATTGATGTCAATAACAAGAGATAATCGACGTTGTGATAATGTGCGCTGCGCTTCCGGCATGTAGGATCGGACATGAGGCCTATTCAATGGCCTTGCTAACAAACTCTATGAACCGTTTGCCGTACTGCTCGGGGTCGCAGGTGGAGATGCCGTCCACGTTGGAGCCGTACTTGACCGTTTTGGCAGCCTTGGCCGCCTGCTTCTTCACGCCGTAGTGAGTCAGCACGTCGATCAGTGCCAGGAAGTAGATCTCCTTTACTGGCGCATCTGCACACAGAAACCCAATTAGAATAGAGTAGAATACATTTATTAGCCCAAAAACAGGATGTCACAATTTGACATATAGACCAGTAAATATAACAATTAAAAAACAAACTCAGTCAATAAAACAAATACAAAGTCACAACATTTACAATGAAAACATGTACGATTGATTTGAAACCACAGTCAATTTGATTTACTGTGTGATAAATCGAATAATATGATTCATCGAAATGTTAGAACGAATATGATTGAATATTGATTAGCAATCAGTCATACAAATACTGTCAATCGAACACAATATAATGGACTCGTTCTGTGTACATAGAATGTGGTAAATTGTCCGATTCACAATTTACCAGGCAAAAAGTTTCGCGTCCCATGAGAAGAATTTTGACAGATTCTGTACCAGAAACCAGTTCCAGTTCCAAGTTCCTGCCCCACAGTCGAAGCGTGGTAAATTGTTACAGCTCCAACTATCCGAGCTCTCATTGGTCGATTGATTTTTGTAGTCTGCTTGCTTCTCTGCGGTTGCGCATGCGCTGATAGCTTGTTTACCAATAGCATAGCTATGGTACATAACCAACAAAATTATGTTTGATAACCATTCGTTAAATGAATGTTTCTCTATAGAAAATTTGAGAGTAATGGGATAAAAGAAATGCACACTTTTCTAAACGGTAGGTTAGTAAAACAGAGTTCCAGTTCCAAGTTCCTGCCCCACAGTCGAAGCGTGATAAATTGTTGCAACGAGGTACAGTTCCAACTATACGAGCTCTCATTGATCGATTGATTTTTGTAGTCTGCTTGCTTCTCTGCGTTTGCGTATGCGCTGATAGCTTGTTTTACCATAGCTATAGAATACATAACCAACAAAATTATGTTTGATAACCATTCGTTAAATAAATTTTTATCTATAGAAAATTTGAGAGTAATGGAATGAAAGAAATGCACACTTTTCTAAACGGTATGTTTGTAAAACAGCCTTTCTTCATTCACGCAGCTAGTGAATGACACATTTTGGTGTAAATCAACTTTATCAAGTGCGCGCCAAAAGCTTGAACCAACGAATTTGAAATGGCGTTCCATGGGAACATTTTGCACTAGTCACGTGATGGAACAATTTACGATTGGAACTGGAACAATTTACTGTAGGGCTACATAGAACGTACACAATGTCACAACATTAACAATAGAAACATGTACGTATATTAATCCTATTTATATAAAAAAAAATATTAATGAATTCGAGATATTGAAATCTTCAACATTCATTTTCATGCCTATAAACTCTTAACTGAGTAGAAGAGTTTATTAGCCGTGTTTAAAGGTGCGAACAGATTTACTCTATGGCTCTGAAACATGGGAATTAACAAACGAGACACTCAAAGAATAAATGCTGTGGAAATGAATATCTTGCGCCGAAAATGTGTTTCAAGGATGGATCGAGTGAGGAATACGGAGATAAGGAACAGAATAGGGGAAACTGGACACAACAGTGGAGCAGATTGAAAAGAAGCGCCTTGTATGGTTAGGACATGCACAGAGGATGAGAGATGAGAGGTGGCCCAAAAGGATACTGAATTGGGATCCACCTGGAAAAAGAAGGAGAAGTAGACCGCCCGAACTGTGGAACAAACAGGTGTATACTTGAATAAAAACAATATAAAAACTTATAGTACCCATTTATTAAAAACTTTAGAGTATTTTAACGACTAGTTTCGACCATAGGTCATTTTAAAGTTACGAATGTTTAATTTCAACATGAAAATGACCTCTATGGTCGAAACTAGTCGTTAAAATATTTTAAAGTTTTTAATAAAAGGGTACTATAAGTTTTTATATTGTTTTTATTTGAATCAAGTAGTCTATATAAGCGAAGTGATTTTAGGTGTATAATTGTATGATGAATAGAAATCTGGTCCAGGGTGACTAGAATGATTGGATAAATATGGCAGATGGGATGCGAGAAACGGCTGGAGGTGTAAAATAAATACACATTAAAGGTAGGCGCACACAGATCGTCATCGGACGGACGGCACGCATCGGACGGATCGGACGATTAGATTCGATTAGACCTATTGGAACGATTAGACCTATACGATAGGTATGCGCAATCCAATTGAAAATTCAAATTCATTTTATTGAGCCAAAAAAGAACATACAGGCCAAAACAATGCATCAAATCTAATCGTCCGATGCGTGCCGTCCGTCCGATGACGATCTGTGTGCGCCTACCTTTACGCGCCACGAACACGCGAATTTCACTTCTCATTAGCTGATTATATCTGTGTTTGTACAGAAACGGTAGGATACAGATATAAGAAGCTTAGCATCAGCTGATTAAAAGTGAAATTGCTCATGTTCGCGACGTTCAAGTCTGTACGCAGCTTATGATTGCACAGTTGTACAAATCTCATCATTATGGTAGTCAATGAACTATATTTTAGAAGTGATTGAATTGATAAACTGAGCTATAATCATTATCATTATAATTATCACTTATAATTCGAACTAATCTTGGTTTATGCTGAATTTACCAGTGACGCTGGTAGTCTCTCATAGGGTACAACCACACTGGAAGCGGAACGCGGCGTGTCGTCAAACTTTGGAACAAGCTGGTTTTTTTGTAGCGTCTACAAGCGGAGCGTCAAAGTGCGAGTGCCCTACTAATGTACATACTAGTGGTCTAATCTTGTACATAATAATGCAAGTATTAAGTACATAAAAATGCAAATATTCTACTACATTTTCCTACCATCTACTACACTAGTATATTTAATGTTTGCCCAAATTCCCCTGTAATGTGTGTTATTTGATTATTCAAAATAGAAAATTCATTTATTGCACTTTGAAATCAAAAATAAGGCTTTTCTAATTCATTTCATTCATATTTCTATGTAGTAAATATTGTAGGGGAAATTTGGTTCATATTTTATTTCATAGTTTATTTATAGGTTGAAAGTTTATTTCTAATGAAAAAAAGGTTACCTTAGTGTTATTACAAGTCTTTCTTCAGCAGATATTGGATTCCTCCAATTAGTGACTTGTTTTTCCAAATCAGGCTTCACTCTTGTCAAAATCTAATCAAAGGTTGAAGTTGACATTCGCATTTACTAGAAAAATCGGGACTTATGCTTTCTTAAAACATTAAACAGATGGTGATATTCACCAAGTTAATTTCATTAACCAACTCTGTCCTAGCAGGCTTAGCTAAAATCCAATACTTCAAGTAATTATTTTCACAAAGACAACGCCATTTTCTATACTCTTGACGTTTGACGCTCAAAAGCTTCCTGTGTGTATCATGAACGCTCTGACCACGCCACGCTCCGCTCTAGAACGCCACGCTACGCTCCGCTCCGCTTTCAGTGAGGTTGTACCCTAACTTCTTACAATCTGCAGGCTAAAGTCTAACAAATAATTCCATTCAGACTAGAAATGCCAACTCACTCTCAGAACTGGGAATAGCGTAGATATCGAGCTCGGGCACAATGCCGCCCTCGTACTGCAGACTGGTCTCCCTGAGCAGCTGGTGGGGCGAGTCGGGTGGTGTGCTGCCCCACGGCAATTTGTCGGCCCCCGCACCGCCGCCTCCCTCGCTGTCTTCGTCCTCGTCCATGTCACCGCCCCCGATGTCGTCCAGGTCGCCCAGGTCGCCGCCTTCCGCCTCCGCCTTCACGCAGTCGTGGATGCCCAGCAGCAGCGAGTAGTCCATCAGGTGCAGCTTCGTCAGGAACTGAAAGTTCAAATCATCGTTATTTCAAATGCAATAAAAACGACCTGGTATTGTCAAAAACCATGATATAGCTTGAGAATCAAAACACCACAACTCACAACTCCATAACAGCTCAGTTTTTGCAATGGATTTTCAAAACAATACTACAGAGTGGGGCAGAGCCGATTGACGAGTTTGGAAGGTTTATAAGTAATGAACCGTTCAACTTGGGAAAATTCTTTAATGGGTTCAATTCAGTTTGAAATATAGTTTTTACCACAGTATATAAAAGAAGACGATAGGTGTCACGCGCATGCTTGTGCTAAATTTCCGGTGTAGCTGACGTCATTTTATATCCAATCATCTGTTTTTAACAATTAAGTTTAATAAATTGCCAATAAGTGTTAAAAACGTCGGTTGGTGGCGATGACGCAGTACTAGCTGGCTGGCCACTGCGCACACATTTCATGACCCCTACCGTTTTCATCTAAATACCGTGGTTTTTACTGTCAATTTTTCGGAAATTATATCAGTTGAAATATAGTTTTTATTGTTAATTTTTCGGAAATTATATGGCGGCCATAAGCAGCAATATACTAATGTAGCGTATTTTTGAAGTTTTAAAACGCATTTTGGCACACTGCGATTGGTAAGGCCTGGATCTCTTCTCTGATTCGCTCCTTTAGTTCTTCCAAGGTGTGTGGGCAATCTTTGAAAACTTTATTTTTGAGGAAACCCCATAGAGAAAGATCGCATATGCTTAAACCGGGTGAGCATGCCAGCCACATCAAGTCCACCCTTAACCTAGCTCCGCAGTGCAGGCTGGTTGCTTGGCTGAATCGGACTAGGCGCTGAGACAGCAAATAATAGCAGCGTTGGTGGGAATGCGAGCGGCCGCAGTAACATCTTCCACCCAGCAATGGTCGGCGTAGTTCCGCCTAGCGGACAGACGAAAGATCAACCCAGTCATTTGATCCCTCCAGCCAGGCTCAGCCAAGCAGCCGAGACAATAGAACAATGGAGTGGCGGTCTTATTCGCGTTCATCAGCAGTTTTCTTTCTCATGATTATTTTGATTTTTGTGTGTCAATAATAACTCCAGTCACCAGTAAAAAGTTTCCAGAAACGTGGTGTACTACCATATTAATGACTCTTCATGATGATTTTTAATTATTTAAAAACATTGTTGACATTCTGAGCCTTTAGGCTAAACTTGGGGTCGCTGAGAACGAATCTGCAATCAGAATTTCTCTATCACGAAAAATAACGAAGAAAATCCAGCTGTTGATCTTCCGGCAACCGTTAACAGTCATCCTGCAATGCGGCCGAAACACTTCCAAGCCAGACACCAATCTCGAATGACAACAACGCCAAGCTGTAAGAAACCATCCTGCACTGCGGCGCTAGGTTTAGTGAGATAAGCCGCCCTCAACACATTCATTGAAATGCGCCTTGTGTGGGCTGTAGCTTCATCCTGCTAAACCATATTTCTCCCCAGTCATGTTCCTCAGCAAGTTCTTACAATTTGGGACGCAGAAACGTTTGTAGCATTGTTAAATAACGCTGGGAGGTGACATTGACGGTGATGTTGCCATTCTCAAAGAACTATGGCCAGCACGCTCAGCCGATTCAAGCATATGCGATTTTTTCTATGAGATTAACTCAAAAATAAAGTTTTCAAAGATCGCCCACACATCTTGAAAGAAGTAGAGGAGCAAATCAGAAGAGCCTTACCAATCGCAGTGTGCCAAAATGCGTTCTAAAACTTCAAAAATACGCTACATTATTATATTGCTGCTTATGGCCGCCATTTAACTGATATAATTTCCGAAAAAATTAACAATAAAAACTATATTTCAAACTGAATCCAAGTTCCGAACTGATATAATACTAATAATTTCCGAAAAAAATTAACAATAAAAACTATAATTCAAACTGAATCTAAGTTGAACGGTTCATTACTTATAACCCTTCCAAACTCGTCAATCGGCTCTGCCCCACTCTGTATAATGATTGTGAATATTATGTAACGACTTCAACATAAGGGATTTGGGAGAAGACAGTTTTGGGCTATGCCTGTTGTCTTCTCCCAATCATATTATAATTATGATCTATAATTGCCAATGAAATAAACATTGAGCCTCGGGGTTCTAAAGTGAAAAAATCAGCTGTCGGAGTATTATGCTACAGCTTATAAAGGTCCGTACAGACTTAAGCGTCACGAACACGCGCATTTCACTATTCTTCAGCAATAACAACAAGTCAGCAATGTGAGTTTGCTTGAATGGTCTTGGATAAAATAGTGCATACAACAAATTTATTTGGTCTATAAAGCAGTCGTGAGAAGTTCAAGACACGCGCTCGCTCGCTTGTATCAAATCAAGTTTTATTCAATGATAACATTTACAAAACAAATTCCGTTACACAAATGATATTACAGACCATTGAATTTCTAGCCACGCAAATTATTTAACAAAAAATGATTTATTTATTTTCTTGTAACACTGTTGTTAATTGGTGAATAAAAATTTTATTTGATTTGAATACAATACTGTTCGCTTAAGTTCGCTAATACCATAGCCACCTCTAATACAAGGCCGCGGCCTACGATATTGCAACGTCGCAGTGTAGGCCTACAATCTAATACATGATTGGTGAATAAAAAAATACCAGCTGATCTATTTCACCAATCATGTATTAGATTAGATTCTAGGCCTACACTGAGACGTTGCAATATCGTAGGCCGCGGCCTTGTATTAAAGGTGGCTATGCTAATACTGTTAGGCCTACACAGGTGTTTTCCTCATATCCATATCCACTATACATGAAATCTACAAATTCATATTTGATTCCAATTCTTACTGTACTAATTTTATTTAGTAGGTTGTCTATTATTTTGTTTCAATTTATTTTTTGCTTTTTCTTTCAGCAGTGAAGTGATTGAGTTTATTGAGAAACACTTATTTTCTTGAACTTTTATTATTCAATATTGATCTCTCATATTTATTACAATTTCTTGCTTCATTTTTTTATTATCTCTGCATATTTTGTGTTGTATTGTTTGCTAACGACGTGGTTAAGTGGTAGAGTGGACATTATTGTCCAAACTTCGCCACGTCAAAAAATGAACACGTAATTCTATTCTTAAGAAAATTCTTGTCTGTAAACAAGAGTGATATACATTCACATTTGTATCTAAAGCAACATCCAACTCGTGCTTTAAAGGCCTTCATAATAAAATTACTATTATATAGACTGTAGTATAAATGATAGAATATGCTATCTGTCAAGATTGTTGATTACATACGCCAACGTCAGCAGTAAGCGTATCGAGCAGTTTGTCCTTGGCATCGTCTCCAATGTATATTTTGTCCCTTCCTTGACAAAGTCGTTGTCTTTGAAAGTAGGCAGGTTCTTCTCTTTCTCCCTGTCCGAGGCCTCTCTATCTACAGTCGAGCCTTTCAAGTCGAATTTCCTGAGACAGAAAATCGATTAGAAAATAGGTGAAAATATAAAACAATTAGCAGAAAAAATTATATAAATTTGAAAATTTTATAAATGCTTTCCTAGCCAAAAATTTGTTGGATCTTCAGGGTGAATAGTGTTATTATTTCAAGTTGAATGTTCTAATTTTTTTTCCTACAGTTACCTTGAAAAGTGGCCATTGCTGCACTGATTACAGAACGCAAAGAATCACTATTCCGCTCTAGTGCGGGAAAATTTTTTCCGCACTCCAGATTTGCAACATGGCAATGCAAAATAGTTAGTAGGTTATATGGAGCACCAGTGCAGCAAAATCAAAATTAGTTGGTAACTGTGACTGTGGTGCACGTTATAAGAATCTTGAAGTGGTGGACAACAGTGGATGACAGCAGTGACAGCCACCAAATCAGTGACAGCCGCCCCTTCATTCATTTACTACTACATTATTCTATTTTATTTATTAACAATCAAATTACACAGATATACATTTGATGCATTTCAGGGAATTTTACCCATAATTATTACCCACTTTTCATATTCAATGGTAACTGTAGGAAAAACTTAATGTGAAATACGTGCGCAAAGTTCCTCTGCTGCACTCAAGAAACCATTCCGCCCTCGCCTACGGCTCGGGCGTAAACGTTTCTTTCGGTGCAGCAAACTGTCACCTTGCGCAATAGTTGCACAAATAACTATTAAACTTAGGACCAGTTTCCGAGCTCGGGATTTAGCTAAGTTATAAACTTTAGATGGGCCGTCAACTGGAACCGATTTCGTCCGAACTAGCATCCGAACACGTCCGAACAATCCTCCAACAAAAAAAGCTATACATGCTCGTCCATTGCAACAGGTTCATACGTCCGTGCACGGCCGTCTCCGGACGATCAAGTTTTCGATCCGAATTGAATGGGATTTTCCGGCTCTATCCGGCCGAAGTCGAGCTGAGACAACATCATCTTAACCTCAAAATTGTTTCACAGTCTTGTCTGTTGTTGTTTTTGAACTTGTTCTGTTTTATAAAGTTGTAACTACGGACAATGAAAAGTTGATAAGTTTGGTTCAAGAGCATGTTCCATTGTGTGATACGCGAGACATGAGACATCGTCGTGATGTTCAAAGGAATATGTAGATTACTGAACAAATAGGATCTGAAGGTAAGATTATTGTAATGAATAACTAATTTAGTGGATATTTGTTTATTCAATTTTCAAAATCTCAATATAATCATTGTTTATGAAAAATTTTGGTAGCTATGATAGTAGTTAATTCAATATTTATTCGATATTCAATAGTTCAACTACTGAACTAGACTGCATAAACGGTTTCAATGGACGACCATATTTGGCCGAATTAACGGCCGGCAGATTCGACCGATCCAACGGCCGAACGGATCGGTTGAATACGGTTCGAGTGGACGGTTACCCTTAAACAGAAAATTGGCTTTCCGAAACGGGCTAGTTGTAGTTTCATTTAAAACTATATTTAAGCGTACATGATAATCTTTATTTTCCCATTTCTATAATTGGAAACGTGTTTCCTTGACAAAATAAAACAATCCTGAATAAGTCAAATTAGCTGAAACTTTACACTATTTTCTCTCTATTTTATTTTGGGTTCAATTTTCTAGTTTTTCGAAAATTAATTTAAACGTGAACTACGACTACGCACCGTTTCAGAAAGCCAATTTTCTGACTCCAGCTGTTTAAAGTCTAGAACTTACCTAAATCCCGAGCTCGGAAACCAGCCCTAAATAACACTCTTGTTGTCAGTACACATTACAGTGTACTGTACTTTTTTGTAATGTTTTATTGTTTAGTGTAATGTTTCCATTTTTGGAAAAATGGAACTGAAGATGGGAAAATTCAATGCAAAATTCTGAAGGTACCTTATTTATTTCAGGAAAGTCAGTGTATTTTCAACTTTTATTAAAAAATAGTTTTCCAATACCATTCATATATTTAGTTTCTTGAGTTTTGGATACAATCAGTACACTTCTAAAATGAGAGTCGTGGCTTCAAAAGACAGCATCTTATTGGCCGATTTATTTGGCACAGCCATAAAACTGCTATCTTATGAAGCTCTGTTGCAAAACACAAGTGCATCAATGTCTAAATGATGCCAAAAAAGGTTTGACTTTTTATCCGTATAAGGATAATGTTCTAGTTTTGCAATTAAATGACATCTCATTAGAAGATAAGCCAACTCCGATTCAGCAAAATTGATATGAAAATACAAACAATATATATAATCATAGATAGATATATAGCTACATGTATATATAGATAGATATATATGTTTACAATGAATTTAATAGGCCTACATTACAGCTTGAAAGGTGCGATATGTTTATCATAGTTTATATTGTTATTGTTTCACTCTTTTGTTATTAAAAAAACGACTATAAGTCAAATTTCTTCAATAAATAAATTTATTTACTTTTCCCGGTTGCACAAAAGCCGGTAAAATTTTAATCGTGATTAATTTCACGAGAGCCAATCAGAAGAGGCTTTTTCGACAAAAATGCTTCTCTGATTGGTCCTCGTGGAATTAATCTCGATTAAAATTTAACCAAATTTTGTGCAACCGGTACTTACTGTGACAAGTAACTGTGACTGGTTGTCAACCAGGAAGATGGCGGACATGCCGAAAGATCTCGTTGTCACAGTGAGTGGATAAATTATTTTTTTGGAGAAATGACTGCTAGTCATGCTATTTAATAACAAAAAGTGATTTAATAGTAGGCAGTTTGTGATGGAAAACAACATTGAAGAATGTTATTGGGTGGCTCGTTGGAGTAAGTGATAACGCGTCGGTCTTATAATAATCAAGAGAACCCGAGTTCGAATCTCGACCGGGGCAAAAGTTTTTGACCATAAGATAAGGCTACCCCGTCTTTCGGAGGAGACGATAAGCCGTCAGTCCCGATTACCTAAAAAGTAGCCGTTACCTCTCATCATCATCCCACTCACTCATTACCCACGCACAAGCCTAAGAGCTCATGTAGGCATCACCCTCAGTATTCATACTACAATAAATTTAATTATTGATTAGATTCATTTGTCACCATAAGGGACCATCTTCATTTCGTGATTATATATATATATATATATATATATATATATATATATATATATATATATATATATAACAGAAGACACTTTAAAGTTTGTAATATAAATTAAAACAGGAGACACGATATAAATAGATTGAAAACACTTGAAAACTTACATTGGAAATGGAAATTTTCGGAGACTGTGTCTCCTTTCTCAACCAATTGAGACACAGTCTCCGAAAATTTTCCCCATTTCTAATGTAAGTTTTTAAGTGTTTTCAATCTATTATATCGTGTCTCCTGTTATATATATATATATATATATATATTATATATATATATATATATATATATATTGTTTGTATTCTCATATCAATTTTTGCTAGATCAAAGTTGGCGTATCTTCTAAGATAATTATTATCTTATAATAAAATATAATAAAAAATATAATAATTTAATATTTTCTACACAAAAAATAACTGGATTAGATGCCACATATCGGTTAAACAAATATATATTAATGACATAAAGTAATGGAGAAATGACAATACTCACTTATGTGTTTCAAGTGATTACTAAATACATTCCTCATGACCACCATATAGTGTTCTACTCCATCTACAGTCAGTCGATACATTCCTAAGTATTGCGGCAATAGTGTTTTGCCGTGCCTTTCCACTATGTACTGAAAAAAACGCAAGCATCATAGAATAAGACAATGTCTTCAGTCAGCTCAGCCAGAGAAATATGATTGATATAGAATGTAAAAGTACACAATTCAGTTAAACTTACAAAATCCTGACAAAACCTTCAATACTTAAGGGAGCGTTAACCAATATTTTGGCACAAAATACACCAACAACATTCAAGTTGAAATATTAAAGACTAGCAGATGATAATAATAATATTCGTAAGGCTTTCATTGGTGGGAAGTTCCACCTCGCCTGAACAGAAAATTTGAGCCGTCAATGGGCCTTACAACTGTCATACTTCAGCCGGGACTGACAGTTTAACGTGCCCATCCGATAACACTAGACTAGCAGGTAACCCGTGTGACAAACTAAAAGCTTCACCTATTGAAAAAATTTGAAATAGGCCTATAACCAATGTCTGCAAATTTAGAATCTATGAGCAAAATTTCAAGTTAATCAGTCCAGTAGTTCAGACGAGATGATGCGTCGTCATTCATGAATGTCCTATCTTGAACATGTATAAGCCAATTCTTTCCTTTATTATATTATTGATAACATGGGTGTAATTAGTTTTGGAATAGTCTTCTAATATGTAAGAATTGTTTGATCAAAACATGTTTTATTTATAGAATGATAAGGGCCGATCACACAAAGAGCGATCTGCGATCAGACCTATTTCAATTTCAATTTCATTTATTGCCAATTAGAATATTCAAAACATATTACAAAATCTTTATAATATGACATATCATTAAAAATATAAATAAATAAGCATAATTACTCATACATATACTTGAATAAAATTAAAATAAAATATAAAATCTAGGCATCACCAGCAAAAAGAAAATCTTTGGAAATCTTTTTATTAGATCATTAGATCGCTCTCTGTGTGGTCGGGCCCTTAGTGTATTACGCTATAGAGATAATGTAGGTGGACCTACTAATAGATTTCTCTATAGAACTAGAAAGATAGGGCACGTCGTGCCAGATTTGACAATTTCAAGCCAATCCACGTAGTTCTTTTACTTCAAGCTCTGTGGCGTTTGAAGACTCGCAGTTTAAACACATGTACTTTCAAGCGCGAGTCCAAGAAGTTCCACAGAATCGCCAAAAGATAGCACAGTTGCCACAATGCTAGTGGTGGTTCAAAATTCTAGCATCACTTCTCAACTTGGCGACAAAAGTTCTACAAGATGCGCCAGAAAAACTTACTGATTTGAAGAAAAAAAAATCCCGCACGATGAATTAGTCGTGTAGAGGGGCAGGAAGGGGCGCATCTAGAAAGGGACGTTCCCAAGTTTATCCTCCCTCAAGTAAGTAGCCTTCATGCTCTGGTCTAGAGAGCAGCGGGCCTTCGCAGGTGAGAGCTTCTTTTCTAATGGTCGATCACTTGTTGTTGCTACGCAACGTGCCTTCCGCGCTCGATTTGAAATTCCTCCTCAGACTCGTTCCTGGTCGTAATTCGATTATGTCGTGGATTAACTCATTTCGGGAGTGTGGTAGTGTCGCTAAACCCAGAAATGGACTTCAACGAACCATCAGAACTCCAGAAAAAATCGAAAGAGTGAGGCAGTTGTGCATTCTCCTGGTGTTCAGCTCGCAAACACGCAGCTGCTATGGCAATTTCTAACTCCACTGTTCGACGAATTTTCCATGAAGACCTTCAATTTCATTCCATCAAATTGGCTGTTGTTCAAGAATTGACTGAACGCGATTTTGTTGCCCTCCAAAATGCATGTGATATGCTGATTGAAAACCTGCCTGAAGACGCGGTCATTTTTTCAGTACGAGGCTCATTGCCACATGAGTTTCCTCAATACGATTTTTTTGGGATTTGAAATCCCTCGTTTATGTCGATCGACCGCGAACCATAGCACACTTCAAGAACAACATTCGCGACGCCATTGCCAATATTTATTTATTTATTTATTTGTTGATATAATTACAAATCATATGAATATGATCGGGATAGAACAACAGGCATAGCCCAAAACTATTCTGCTCCCAAATTTTGATAGATAATAAAATGTCCGAAAAAATAGGTTATGTTTGTTACTGAGGAAAGTTAAAGTTCAAAGTTCTGTCCAAAAATATATATGAGCTAGAAATTTTGAATTTAGAATGATTAAAATACCAAGTTATAGTCAAATATTGCACTTAATATCACCGCACTTTGAATAAATTAAGTTATTTCAGAAAATTTTGAAGTCAAAAATATACACACAACTTTCCACTAGGCACAGCTGTAACTATACCGATTGATATACTGCAACCATAGCCACCTCTAATACAAGGCCGCGGCCTACGATATTGCAACGTCGAACGATTGCAAAAAGATCAGCAGGTATTTTTTAAATGTTTTTCACCAATCATGTATTAGATTCTAGGCCTACACTGCGACGTTGCAATATCGTAGGCCGCGGCCTTGTATTAGAGGTGGCTATGCTGCAACGCGTGGATACAAATTGACTCCAGTGTATATGCGCAAATTGATCTGATGTCATTTTCAAGACTGCATAAAAAATTGGGATATTGTATTCTCATATAATGAAAGATTAAAACAATAACTTTAGTACTTTTGTTTTTATTGACCTTTCATCAAATAAGTAAGTTTCTCTGGTGCACCTTGCACTTCTCTATTCCTAATGTATGATCACATTGGATGCGTATATGTGCAAGTGCACGCTTAGTTATGCATGACCAAGCGTGCAAATGTCAAACAAAATGTGGGAAGAGCAATAGGAACACTCACACTGAACGCGTGCACTTGCTGGTTGCGATCAGTGTTAGCAGCTACATGCAAGTCACAACGTGTTTCAATGGCATTTTCCAGATTTTGTTTTTCGGTTCATGCATGATCTGCCGTGCACTTTCACATAAATAAGTGATCACACCCTTATTCTATTATTAAAAATTAACAGGTAAAATAAACAAATAATAGAGAATAGACAAATATAAGACTACTTACAGGGTGATACTGTTTGAGAAACGAGTGCATTCTTTCCACTTCTTCGCTGGTTAAAGTCTTGACAATGAATAACCGATCATATGATTGGTAGAAGTTGGCACCAGACTTGCCCGGGGAATCCACCAGAACCGGTTGAGACCTGTTAAAACAAGAAAACCACTTGTTTCACATCAACTATTGCAAAACACAATGAAATAATACTGAAAATGTCCAATTGCTACTAGTTAACACGCTTATCAAATATAGACACAACTTTTAATAACTGAAATTAGTTCAGAAATTAAAACCTAAAATTCAATAGTATGTTAGAGAATATTCCAAAACCCAAATGGAATCCAGTATTTCATTTACATTTCTAATCAAAATCTATAATCTTCTAGAAAAAGCTTCTGAAGGTTCATTCATCATATGTTACAAAATATTCTAAGCTCAGTGGAAACTAGCGTTTCATATTTCTAATCAAAATGACTATTTCTAGAGAAAGGCTTGATTCTAATTTCATCTAAATTAGGGTAATTGAGAAACGTTAAATCTATGATGGCTGATGTCACTATTGTCTATTGAAAGCGCTATTGTCAATACCTACTAATGATATGAGTGGTTGATACTACTGTTCTATTTTAAATAAGTATAAATTGAGTTGTAATTTCTAGTAGTAGAGGTGTAAGACTGATTTCTAGTAGAATTTCTTTCATTATTTAAAAAAAAAATTACGAATGCATTTCAACGCATAAATTGAGATGAAGTGACATCAGTGAATATGTTGTGCTATAGTGGAATTTTCATGATCTTCCAATGTTTCGGAATTGGGGTCCAATAATAGATATTTCGTGTTGAGAAACTTTATGCCATTATACGTAAATGTAGACACAATGAAGATGGAGGAATAACTGAACGATAATAATATTCTTTTGTTTTATAATTTTATTTAAATTTATTTGAATGATTGATGTTTGAAATTTGATGTAGAACCCAGGTTTGTACGGCTGATATATCTCTCATTAAACAATGTGGGTAGATTTTTAGATATATTTTCTTTTTTAAATGTTCAAATACTGTATAAGCAACACATTTTGAATTGAATTATCAATAGTTATCATCATTGATTTTTGAACTATCTTAAAATGAATTAAAGCTTCTTGATAATAACAAAAAATGTTAAGACTTCATTATTCGCTTTTAGATAGTGAAAAAATCATTAATTAGCATCTTTAGATCATGCAAAACTTCTGAAGTATAATACAAAGCGATTCAATTCAAAAATCAAACGGGAATATATCATATCAGTTCATTATTCGAAAATCAAACACAAAACATATCAGGGAAAATTTTCAAATTTGTCTTGATATTTACAAATTAAAAATCACACTTCTTGAAAATCTCTCAGTATCTGGCATCAGACATGAACTTTTTTAAAGGTTTCAAATACAAACACTTCTGAATTGGATGTCGGAGTTACATTCTAAAGACGGTTGTGTACAGCTTACACGGTTATAGGTACCAAGATTAGTTTCAAGTCATTTAATAGTTTAAGATAATATGAATCGGTCATTTTTGTAAAATAATTTTTCAATTTTATTAAGCCAAAACACTTTACAACTGGCCATGTCAACAGGTATTGAAAAATACAGAAAACTTTGGAAATCGTTTCAACGCGATTTTATCATACAAAACAATGTGGGGTTATACTGAATGTATCAAAATGGTGAAGAATAATGGTTAATAAATTTATGCTTTCAAAAAAGCTAGCCTACCTACTTTTGATACTCATTTAAGCGAATGTCTCAATCATTTTTTTCTCCAAGTGGAAGTAAAACCCCTTTGTACAGAGGTAAAAAAGACAGCCTTGTTGAAAAAAAACAGTCTGAATTCATTGATGATTCACTGATTATTGAATTTATACATCTGAGTCCTATAATCAAACATGAGTTTCAGGAGAAATCTACGTGTCATACCTCTTGTCATATCTGAATCTAAACAATGTTCATTTCAAAAATAATAGTTCTCAACTGGTTCTCCAACCAAAATAATGAAATAGTTCCTATATGCCCCAGAAATAAGTGATACATTACACAGTATACAGGGTCTTCGATTATACCGATATATTCACCTACGACTACAGCGGTTTTATTTGGTTTATTTGTATCATAGTCTATTTTCAATTTTGCTCTACAAATTTGTTTTAATTTAGAAACTCTTTTAGGGGGACGTAACGGAGGACAATTGAAATTTAAAGTTGAACGCAACATTTTGTGTTTTTGAAATTGTATGTAACCCTAGTTTTATGTTACTCCAGGTTTTAAACTATCAGTGGAAGAGTTCTGAGAATGGTTTCATTCATGTTTAGCGTATTTTACATACAGATTGACTGATTAACGAAATCAAGTACTACCTTTTCAAATTGCAACGGTCTAGATATCTACGAATACACTTTTATGAAAAAACTTGAGTACATCAGGATCAAAATTTATAACCAATGAAAAATATTTGAAAATAAAGATCAATAGCAAAATAATTACAATTCTATACATAACTATCAGATACGGTACTGAAGTTGAATGTATTACTTTTATGTTATTTTCAATTAAACAAGTTCAATTCTCTCTGTGTGGAAATGAGATTTCAAGCTCTAATGAAAAACTGGTTCTAGAACTACAAGATGGGTGCAATAACTATTATTGTGAGGTGATTTTTTTAATCTAAGCTCAATTTTGTTTACTTCAATCCAATCATTACATTGTAGCAAAGCAAGATATATGTTACTATAGAGAATATAAATGAGCTACGAAGCTAATGTTTTTTAAAAAATTGAAAATGTTCAAGGAAATCTGAATGGCAACCTCAAGCGTTAATATTGTACTAATAAACAAAAAACTCTGTTTTACAATGAATTTATGGAGTTAAGAAGCTAATGTATTTTTAAAAATTGTAAATGTTCAAGGAAGTATGAATGAAAACTTCAAGCGTTAATATTGTAACTGGCTACAGATGGAAATAAATTGGAAGCTGCATTTGTTCAAATGCTAATTATGAATATTTATTAAACGAAATCCCAATTAAATTCACCCGAAGATTTCTGCTACTGCAAATATCGACAACAGGGTAAACAGCTAGATTGAAATTCGATGAGCGCTACTATACAAAAATGATTTGTCAGCCCGAGAATGACAAATAGTTTTTGTATAATAGCGCTTATCGAATTTCCTTTAGATGTTACCCTGTTGTCAATATTTGCAGTAGCAGAAGTCTACGGGGTGATTTACAGCATTTATTGGGATTTTCGTTTCATAATTAATATTAACTGATATTCACAATGATTTATGCTGTGTTGGACAGTAAATAGTACCGTGAAAAAGTCTCAGTTCCAGTGTTTACTCACTGGATGAATGAGAATGTGCTAATACTCCCATGTAATAGGAGTTAACCAATATAGTTTACCAGTAAGGGGACGCTTATAGTATAAATTGCCAGAATTCAAATGTATGAAAACTGTCATTAGTGTCAGTGGCACAGCAGAGGCAGCAGAGCAAGGTTTGAAAATACATTTTATTCGGACAAAATACCAATATAAAATTGCCTTGGAAGGCAACTCAGTTCCCGAAATACTCTGTAAAATGTAAGTTTTTCCATCTATCTGTGTCTGGTTTCTTATCATTATAAAACTCTAAAGTGTCTATTATGTGCTTAAATAAAATAGCTGATATTTTATAAACATATAATAGAAAAAGTCAATCTCAGTGGTGCAATCCACCATATCTACAAACAAATCAAATCTATGTAACTGATAAGAACGAAAGTAATAGAGTATTTAATTATATAAATTGAATAAAATAAATGAATTAATGTAAAGTAATACAATGAAGTAACTAGAGGACATGAATCTAAGACTACAGCCAAGATATGAGAACCTAGCATTGGCTACACTGTACATTTCTAAAGCTAATCGTCTAAAATTTGATTTAAAATAATAGCCTAATTGAAGGTTTTGCAAATTGGATTTTGAAAAGACTCAAAAAAGCACCCTTAAACAACCTATCAAACTGTGATACTGTACTCTTGTCTGGAATCTGGACATAAATCTAAGAACTACTGCCAATATATGAGAGCCTAGCATTGGCTAACTGTACATTTCTAAAGCTAATCGTCTGTAATTTGATTTGAGATAATAGCCTAATTGAAGGTTTTGCAAATTGTATTTTAAAAATACTCAAAAAAGCATCCTTAAACAATCTATCAAACTGTGATACTGTACTCTTGTCTGGAATCTAGACATAAATCTAAGAACTACTGCCAATATGAGAGCCTAGCATTGGCTAACTGTACATTTCTAAAGCTAATCGTCTGTAATTGATTTGAGATAATAGCCTAATTGAAGGTTATGCAAATTGTATTTAGAAATACTCAAAAAAGCATCCTTAAACAATCTATCTAACTGTGATACTGTAACTCTTCGATTTGAAATGATAATTGAAGGTTTTCAAAAAAAAATGAAAAAATATTTAGTTGATAAAGCTTTTTATAGTGTACAAGAATTCCTTTCAAACCTAAACTAGGTTGAATACTTAGTTGTTAGAATTATTATGTAATAACTTGACTGTCTTATACTCCATGACTGGAGTTTTTAGGACGTAATCTAAAAAAAAAAAAAAACTCTTCTGAAAGTTGTGTAATTCTGAATGATTAAAAAAAGTCAATGCGACTGAGTCATTGTCAATATTGTAGAACCGTTCCATAATTGAATAAAAACACACATACGTGACCGGTGTGGTACACGAAACCATGGTCGTGTACCGAATAAAACTGTGTAGAATTTGACAAAATATGTGTGTTTTTATTAAATGAAAGTCAATGCATTAAATATGTTCTCGGGTAAAATACCGATATAAAATTGCCTTGGAAGGCAATTCAGTTCCCGAAATACTCTGTAAAATGTAAGTTTTTTTCATCTATCGGTGTCTGGTTTCTTATCATTATAAAACTCTAAAGTGTCTATTATGTGCTTAAAATAAAATAGCTGATATTTTATAAACATAATAATAGAAAAAGTCAATCTCAGTGGTGCAATCCACCATATCTACAAAACAAATCAAATCTATGTAACTGATAAGAACGAAAGTAATAGAGTATTTAAATTTATATAAATTGAATAAATAAATGAATTAATGTAAAGTAATACAATGAAGTAACTAGAGGACATGAATCTAAGACTACAGCCAAGATATGAGAACCTAGCATTGGCTACACTGTACATTTCTAAAGCTAATCGTCTAAAATTTGATTTAAAATAATAGCCTAATTGAAGGTTTTGCAAATTGGATTTTGAAAAGACTCAAAAAAGCACCCTTAAACAACCTATCAAACTGTGATACTGTACTCTTGTCTGGAATCTGGACATAAATCTAAGAACTACTGCCAAGATATGAGAGCCTAGCATTGGCTAAACTGTACATTTCTAAAGCTAATCGTCTAAAATTTGATTTAAAATAATAACCTAATTGAAGGTTTTGCAAATTGTATTTTAAAAATACTCAAAAAAGCATCCTTAAACAATCTATCAAACTGTAATACTGTAACTCTTCGATTTGAAATGATAATTGAAGGTTTTGCAAATTGTATTTTAAAAATACTCAAAAAAGCATCCTTAAACAATCTATCAAACTGTGATACTGTAACTCGTGTCTGGAATATAAAGTGAGATTCACTTGAAATGCTGTCAGCATTGATAGAACGGGAAGAATTGATGTTACTCCATAAGGAATGATGACAATTTGAAGTGAAGTGATAATAGATAGATTTTCTAAATGACAGCAGTCTAGGCGGTAGCGTAACTCAATATTATAAAGAGAGTCTCTAAATTGTGAAACACCAAAATGTTTTTCAAAAATTTGGATTATGGGAGAACTAGAAGGGAATCACGAATTTTCCACGGACAATTTTTGTTTTGTTTGTAAAATACTTTGGTACAAAGGTCAACCACTTCGGAAACACTTTGTAAAGGTGATAATAATAGTTAGATCTAGGAAAAGGGCATTGTATTTTTTGTGTTTGATTTTAATCTCACAAAATCTCACAATTTTATAGATTCTTCACAGTTTGGATATCTAATTGTTTGTGATTGATTTAATTCATTTTAAAGTTTGGTTTTTTCACATTGTTTTTGATTGATTTGATTCATTTTAGAAGTATTTTGTAATTTGAAATTTGTGTTTTTTTGTTTGTTTTGAATTGTAGATTGAAGTGTAACTAAAAAATAAGAAAGTAACAAATATAACCTAGCGATACATTTGGACTTTCGTATATATAAGATGTTTTGTGTGTCATTCATACTATATTAATGAATAAATAAATTAATTAATGAATTGGACCAGTTTTGGGCTTAAGCTTGTGATACTTTCCCAAGAGTTTTATAATTCTGATTGAATGAATAAATAAATTGTAGAGTAGATTTGCTTTTAGGGATTGTTATACTTGAATGTGTGAGAATTGAAATCAACCGTAACAATATTATAACAAGGAGCAATAATCAAACTTCCCTAAAAAATCGTTTTCCATGAAAGTCTAAGCAACAGCACAATTTTGAATTTGAGGATTCTTTTCTAGTTGAGTTTTACGAAAAAACATTGAAATTGACGGTTATTTTATTGATCAATTCTTATTTTATACATTTTCTAACTCTGAATTTACACCTTGTTTTGCATTTAATTATTATTCACGCTAAAATGTTGTGTACTGCTTGATTTTTTTCATAATTCCTCTAATAACTGTTTGTAAGGCTTGAATCTCTACCTTGCAAATGTAATTATATAGCTAAATTCTCAGAGTAGGTAGCTTCAAGCAGTTGCTTATGCAGTACCTTCAAACACATTTCTTACGTTCTATAAAATTTATTAGAAGTATTATTAAATTATGTTTTAGAGGATAATTTTATGTATTGAAGTGTTTCATTTTCTCATTAATGGTCCTACTTTTTCGGACATGTTAATCATTATCAAAATTTGGGAATGGAAAAGTTTTGGGCCAAGCCTGTTCTTCCTTTTCAATCATATTTATATGATTTGTGATTGTATCCACGAATAAATAAATAAATATTACACATTGTTCTTAGAACAATTCAAGTAATAAGTTTGTATGTTAGTCAGTTTGATGAATGAATTTCAAATCGAAAGAGTGAAAAAATGTATAATAATTTTATTATTAGCATAGCGCTGATTATTTATGTAACTAATCTAGATTAGCGCAACTCATTAATAAAAAATAGAGAATATAATACTGTATCAAATTAATAATTAAAACAGAGAAATATCTAGTATTTGAAATAATTATTTTCATTACTATTTCATTTATTACGTTTTTGTCAATATAATACAATCTTATATCAATAGTTGGGTTCATTGTTTTATGTATTGGGTTTATTGTTATTAGAAAATGAATTTTCTAAAGTCATTATTATTGGAAGTGAAAGTGCAAATTTTTAGTGAGAAAACATGAAGAACCCAATATATATAACCTATAAACTTGAGTGTTGATAGGAAATGACATTGGGTAATACGGCGAGGCAAAACATCCAAAAGGATCTCTCTGCCGATAAAAGCCATAAGAATAAATAAATAAATAATTATTATTGCTGGTCGTAAGAATCTGAACTGATTGAAAAGCCGTAGATATCGTTTATATATTTAAATGAATTATCAGCAATCTACAAGGGTCATTATTATTGCTGGTCGTAAGAAGCTGAACTAATTGAAAAGCCGTAGATATCATTTCTATATTTCATTTTTATGATCAAGTCTACAGTTTCAAAGCGATCTATTTCACTATTGGTCCCCCACTAAAGCATATTGATAAGTCAATAATGATTACAATTCATGATTTTTAAAGTGAGTTTCAATCACAACTCCCAGCATTGGCTGAGTGGAAAGCATTGATTTAATATTAAAGAAATGCTGGAAGTTCAAAGTGAATATGAAATGATTAAAAGATTATGAATTTACTAAAATCTTGTTCAAGAAGATATTGACATCTGAATTGTTAGTAGCTTTTATGTCAGTCACCAGAGGCTAGTAATAAGAGGTGATATAAAGTTAAGAAATCCTATATTGCAATTTTTATCCAATGAATAAATAAATGCTATAAATTTCATTTATATTAATTTTACTTTCCTTGCCCTATTACCATAGGTAAGGAAAGTATTGCTTTCGAAAAAAAATTAAGATAACCCAATTTCTAAATTTCTATATGTTCCAAGGTCCCCTGAGTCCAAAAAAGTGATTTGGTATTGGTCTGTATATATATATATATATATATATATATATATATATATATATATTATATATATATATATTATATATATATATATATATATACAGGGTGTTTCAGAAGTAGTGTCGAGAATTTTAGGGTATTGTACCTGGATGCTAGGAGACTACAAATGTCATATTTGAAGTGTCCAAAACTCAGCGGTTATCCTTATAGCTGCCATTTTGTTTTTTTCACTTAAAATTTTTATCTCAAGAACGAAATGTTGTATTGATCTGAAATTGGCATGAATATTTATGCTATAAAGACTCAACTATGAAAAATAAAAAAAAAAAATTTCGTTGGAATTTTTCAAAATGGCGGCCATTTTAAATTTTTGATGGCGAATATCTCGAAAACCGTCCATTTTACAGAAAATTTACAAGAGACAAAAAAGTTAGCAAATTTTTTCACGATTCCAATGATACCTAATTTATTAAGATTGGTCGAAGAATAACAGAGAAATTAATTTTTTTCGTACTGCATGCATGACCACTTTTCACCATTTAAAGATCAATATTAATTTTTTAATTCCAGATGTATTTAAGATGAAGCTTTGAAACTCGGTATGGCTCCATATGGGCAAACAGATGATTTTACAATGGTTTTCAGATGATAATGTTTGTCTTGTAAAAGTATTGTTGTTTCATTAAAAGTAAAGAACCAGATGTAGTGCTTCCTATTTCTTAGTCTCACGTTTCCTAGGTCTTATTTCTATCTTAAATTTCCAGTTTCAATATTTTCTTACGTTGCTTCTACACAAATATTAATTATTGTAATGGAATTTAGTTCGCTGGAGTACACCGATATTCACTTCATGTATGGAGCAGCTCTTGGCAATGCGACCGAAGCAAGAAGAATGTATGCAGCTGCATTTCCAAACCGCCGTCTCCCTTCCGACAAGGTGTTCACAAGAACTCACAATCGGCTGAGAGAAGTTGGTTCATTTGAACGGAACAGGGTAATTGCTGGTAGGCCTCGAGCAGTTCGAAATGTTGCTTTTGAAGAGGAAGTATTGCAGAAATTCGATTTCAATCCTAGAACGAGTACGAGAGCAGTTGCAAAGCAAATCAATTCAAGTGCTTCTTCTGTGTGGCGTGTACTAAACAAGGAAAGACTTCACCCCTTCCGCTTTCAAAAAGTTCACTCATTGGTTGAACGCGACTATGAGCCGTAAACTGTGCCCGTTGGTTTCTTCAGCAAGACATTATCCAACCAAATTTTCTAGAAAATGTGTTATTTACCGATGAGTCCGCTTTACAAGAGAAGGAATCTTCAACTCTCGCAACAGTCACGTCTGGGCCTTAGACAATCCTCATGAGGTCAAAGTGCGTGGTTATCAGCATAGATTTTCGCTGAATGTTTGGACGGGTATCTTAGGTAATCGCGTGATTGGACCATACATTCTTCCTAATCGTCTGAATTCTCCCACGTACATTACTTTTTTAAGAGACATACTACCAGAACTTTTGGAAGATGTGCCTCTTGCAAACAGATATAATATTTTGGTTTCAACATGATGGTGCCCCTGCTAATTTCGGAAATGTTGTTACGGACTTTCTGAACATGACCTATCGTCCGGTGGATTGGGCGGGGTGGACCAGTACCGTGGCCCGCACGTTCACCTGACCTCAACCCTTTAGATTTTTTTTTCTGGGGCCATATGAAAGACCTTGTTTACAGCACGCCAGTAGAAAACGAAGAAGACCTTGTGGCAAGAGTGGTTGCTGCAGCAGGTGCCATTCAAGATGATGAAAATGCTTTTATAGCAGTTCGACGGTCCATGATTGAAAGGTGCAGACTGTGTAATCAAGTTGAAGGACGGCATTTTGAGCAATTGCTGCATTAGTATCAGTGAACCGATTTGAGTGAAATTAATATTTTTCAATGTAAAATGAAATTTGTAGGAAAGTTATTCTTGTATATTTCTGTAATAAGAACGGTTTTCATGAAATTATAAAAAAATTAATATTGATCTTTAAATGGTGAAAAGTGGTCATGCATGCAGTACGAAAAAAATTAATTTCTCTGTTATTCTTCGACCAATCTTAATAAATTAGGTATCATTGGAATCGTGAAAAAATTTGCTATCTTTTTTGTCTCTTGTAAATTTTCTGTAAAATGGACGGTTTTCGAGATATTCCCCATCAAAAATTTAAAATGGCCGCCATTTTGAAAAATTTCAACGAAAAAAATTTTTTTTATTTTTTATAGTTGAGTCTTTATAGCATAATATTCATGCCAAATTTCAGATCAATACAACATTTCGTTCTTGAGATAAAAATTTTAAGTGAAAAAAAGCTCGAAATTCGAGAAAATGTGATTATCCAATTGCAAACTGTTGGCAACTGTTGATTCTATTAAAAATCATTCACTATGAAGAGATAGCAGACCTCGTGTGTCACCAGCGTTATTGCCCTGTCACCAGCTGGCTCAAATCTTTGAATAGTAGACTTTAGATGCGCGGGAACACTAGAGTCAGGTGAACAATTTTCAAAACGGCAAGGAAAGTTGTGTGAGTGCGCCACACCAGATTTTTATTGTATGTATATTACCTGATTACAAAGACAATTAAAAAAAAGCATTTTTTCCTTGCTAGAGCAAATTGCCTAAATGCAGAGAATGGCAGCAATCTGAATAGTTTACTGTATTCTTACAGGGTGTTTACGAACTCGCTACCAACACTCTAGGGCATTGTTCCTAGGTGGAAAACATATCTAAATATCATATTTAAATTGTCCGCAAGTCTTCAGTTACTCACACAGCGGCCATTTTGCTTTTTTCACTTTTTTTTCTAAGTATTATTATTATTAGCGTATGGCTTTGAACGGTGGGGAGACCCAAGGGTTTATATCATTTATTTATTCATTTTTTTCCAAGTAATAGTTAAACATACGAAATTGAAACTTCGCACAACCATTTATAACAACTAGACAAAGCTACAAAAAATTATCTTAGAAAAAAATAAGTGAAAAAAGCAAAATGGCCGCTGTGTGAGTAACTGAAGACTTCCAGACAATTTAAATATGATATTTAGATATGTTCTTTACCCAGGAACAATGCCCTAGAGCGTTGGCAGGGAGTTAGTATAATAATTCACATAAACAGCTAAATCATGGAAATGAAAAGTGAAACTATGGAGGACATGATGTAAAGAAGAAATAAAGTGAATAAGGGGCAGAATTGAAATCATAAAATAAACTAATCATCCATTTTTGGCTGTACCTTTTCTCTTTTATTTCCGAGTTTCGAGTATTATTAGATAAATTAACAATAATGAATAAAATTGATAATTAGAAAAAATAATAGATAATTTTTTTGGTTTCTACCCTAAAAATATTTCATCAGAACTCAGGAGACCAAATTTGATTGAAAATTTTGTTTCGCTCCTAATTGTTGCCATTTAGTGAAGGCGGTGCACAGATGACCTCCAGGTGTGTGTGTGTGTGTGTGTGTGTGTGTGTGTGTGTGTGTGTGTGTGTGTGTGGTGTGTGTGTGTGTGTGTGTGTGTGAGAGAGAGAGAGAGAGATGAAAGGAAAAGAAAGATGAAAGAGTCTAAGGTGTTAGGTGAGATCCGAACTACCGGGAAGGGATTCGCGAACTCATAAATGATTCAACTGAAAAATTATCAAGTAGCGCTATTAAAGTAAAACTCATAAATTATGTATTTAGCGAAGGACACTCAAGAGATCCAACTAAAGTATCAAGCGCATGTCTCGACGGGTAGCCGTCTAGTTGTCACCCCGACCACTTGACACCTGGTCATTTTGGCAATAGGCGACTACTTGTACCCTCGTAAAAATATACCATTGCCGTCAAGTTGTCCCCCCGACTACTTGACACCTACTGGACCAAAAGTGCCAACTAGTCATGACCGTAAATAAAACCTTATTTTAATTTTAGATAAGTATTATTAGTTTAAATTGAAAAGAAATGCATTATTTTAAACATTACATTATTCAGATAGCAATACAATAATTTTCTAAGCTTTCTCACTCGAGAGAAATCGGCGCATGCGATGTCACCGTCTAGGTGTCACCCCGACTACATGACACCTAGTCATTTTGGCCATAGGCGACAACCTGTACCTTCGTAAAAATATACCATTGCCGTCAAATTGTCACCCCGACTACTTGTCACCTACTGGACCAAAGGTGCCAACTAGTCATGACCGTAAACGACAACTTGACACCTCGCACCCTAGCGACAGGGTGTCCCCCCCCCCCGACTAGTTGTCACCACCTTAGAAAGGAGACAATTAGACGGGGATGGCTCACGTCTACATGACACTTTGAACGCTGGCGTAAAGGTGTCACCCCAACTACTTGTCACCTACAGAGCACCAGTTGGCACAACTTACACCCCCGCGGTGTGGGGAGGAGGGATCAAGTAATTTTTATTACTGGTTACGATATAGAATTGAATTCTAAGCACTTTTGGTTCAGTAACATTTTCCCGTCAAACGTACGGTTCGGGAGATATTCGCCGTCTTTGCTCTTTTAGGACAAATTTTTTCGAGTTGGTTGATAACATAAAAAATGAATAATATGCCCTTTTGATGACTGAATAAGATGTATAACACAATTCTAAACACATTTTGTTCAGTTATTTCTCCCGTCAGACGCACCGTTTACGAGTAAATTTAGCCTAATGCTAGAACAGTCAAATTTTCATCCATCGATGATATGGCAGATGAAGCTCAGTCTGGTTATCAACTGAGGTATTACATGAAGTCTGGTAATTAATATGAGGATTAATAATTATTTATATACACTTGTGCTAGCACAAAATTAGGAATCTTAATGCCTTTTCATATAGAACTTGACAGTTAGGCTTCATTTTCCAACTTTCAAGTGAAGAGCCAGCCGGATTGGTGATTTCTTATGGAGTGGATTCGAGCGATAGGTTATCATGACCGTAGACTACTACTTGTACCCTTGTAAAAATATACCATTGCCGTCAAATTGTCACCCCGACTACTTGTCACCTACTGGACCAAAGGTGCCAACTAGTCATGACCGTAAACGACAACTTGACACCTCGCACCCTAGCGACAGGGTGTCCCCCCGACTAGTTGTCACCTCCTCAGAAAGGAGACAACTAGACGGGTATGGCTCACGTCTACTTGTCCCCTAAAAACCGGTTTTAAAAGCGGACAAGTTGTCGGGGTGGCACCTAGTCGCGTACCCATCTCAACCTATATAAGCGATAAGATACCATCGCGACCACGGAGCCAACCACTTCCACACACAAATTCCTCAGTTATTACAAGAATAATATTTTGTTCTAAAGATGATGAGCCCCAAGGCCAGGCGCACACCAGTTAGTCAAGACAAGACAAGACATGATCAGTCACAACACTTCACATAGTTGCTTATGAAGACATGTCTAATTGCAATGACTAATCAGTGTGAGTTGCGTCAAAAGCAACAATGTGAAGTATTGTGACTGAACGTGTCTGATCATGTCTTGACTAACTGGTGTGCCCCTAGCCTAAGCAACTATGTGAAGTATTGTGACTGAACGTGTCTGATCATGTCTTGTCTTGACTAACCGGTGTACGCCCAGCCTAAGCTTGTGTTGTGAGTAATAATGAAGGCGAGCCTATTATTTTTCATGGGTTCCGAATCATCGGGAAGTGATTTTGAAGCCTACAACTGTCAAACTTGAATTCAAAAAAACACTTATGGAGTGAAAGTTCACTTACATTGGTAGTGACGATATTTTCGACCTGTTGTTAGTCATCACTCAGAGTGTGACCAACAACAGGTCGAAACGAACGTCACTGCTTTTTCGCCCCACTTGGATGTAATGAGCTGGTTTTCGTGCGTCATATGGAGGCCGAAAATGATTGTTTTCTGACCAGGCCGGTAAAAGTTTTACGGCCCTAGGGCTGTAAAATAACCTTGAAGTCAGCTGATTCTGATTTGATGTGAACGTGTTTACAAAATGGTTTATGAAACGGTATCAGTTTATGCTTCTAGAATTAAATAAGTATTCTGCAATAATATACTATCATTTTATTTGGATGATTGAAATACAAATAAGATATATATTATAAACTATTCAAATTCGATTTTCAGAGTAGGATAGAACTTCTAACCTAAACTTCCTAGGTCGATGACAACAAGCATTGTTGATGTTGACATTCAAATTGGCCAAATTCCAAGTGTGCTAAAACAGCTGATCAAAAAACTTTTCATTATTTGTGTTTATTATTCAAGAATCAAAACATTTATAATAATATCATCTTATTGTCATTTGAAAGAATAAAAAAGTATAAACTCAACCTCCCACATAATTTAACATAATCTTTTAGGTTATTTAGACAAATCAGAATAAAAAATAATTAGACAATTTCCTGATATTCAGATTACCTCAGATTTGCTAGAGCTATGACCTTCCACTTTTGCTTTCGGAAGTGCTTAATTAACAATTATTCTCATATATAATATATATTGTTTATTTTTCTGTGTGGCGAAAAATAGCGTTCGTACCATGGGCAAAAATGTTTTTCCGGCTCTCAATCTTTTCTAGTCCTCGGCTACGGCCTCGGACTTGAAAACCGATTTCGAGCCGGAAAAGTCTCATTTTTGGCCCTAGGTGCGAAATATACTATTTCCCCCCATAAGTGTTTTTTAAATTCAAGTGAAAAAGTATGGATATGCAACAGAATACAACTGTCAGTTGGTGAATTTGGTCTCAATTAATCAACAATCACTCTACCAGTTAGAAGGGAACGCGTCAAGTTGTCACACCGACAAACTATCACCTTATAACTAAACTAAATCCTGTTATTGAGGAGATTGTTGTCTCCGACACGCCGACAAACTGTACCCCATTCTAAGGAGGTGACAGGTTGTCGCCATTCTAATGAAGTGACAGGTTAACACCTTGAAGCGAGCGATTTAACACTTCATCGTATAATATGGTGATAACATACTTTACTGTCACCTGAAGTCTCAAAAGGTAACTGGTTGTTGATATGACACCTATAAGGCGAGAGAGAGATGATGAAATAAAATGTGCAATTTCTATTGAATTCAGATGCCAATTAGTTGAACAAGACTTTAGTATTTTTTTCTGAGGGTGAAACCAACATGCTAGACTTGTGCATGGGTAATAGGAAGGATGATGATGAGATATGAGAGGACTCGCATCTACAGCTTTAGGTGTGTTCCGAACCACAAGAAAGCAGTTTTCAAACTCATAATATTATAGTCAGCTACATATATTTTTATGAGTTTAAAAATTGGTTCCCGGTGGTTCGGAATCCACCTAAATCCATAGGACCTCTACTCTCGTCATCATCTTTCCCATTACACACACAATCAAGACTACTTTAGATTTACTAAATTAGGATATAGATTTACTTTATTCAGTTTAAAACTAATCTCATTTTAGAGCTTTTGTGGGTTTCTCAGATCACTAATCGGGTCGATTTCAAAATCTAGCAAGCTTTGAAAATGTCGAATGCATATGAAAACAAGCTTTCCAGTGTAAAACGTTGCTTGCTCACGGCACATGCTAGATCTATTACATGTGTGTGTGTGATGCAAATGTGATGTCAATTATCACGATGACTTTTAGTTAGTATTATTAGCAGTATTAGTACAAAATAACAAAGGTATATAGACTTAAAGGTAGGCCAATGGTGTCATTTTTTAAGTGGAACCATAGAGAAAAGCTAGATAGGAAGATATCACATTGTATAAGGCGTTTATTTTCCCAAAAAAAAATCACTGTAAACTCAAGCCGATATGCCTAGCAGGTTTTTCCTGAAGCTATGTGGCGCTGGTAGTCTCTCATACTGTGCCGTTCTTACACTCTCATTCGGTCGAAACAGTAAGGTTCAACTCAATCTTACGCGACTCAGGTCGAGAAGAGACTCGACTCTAGTCGAGAGCATGTGTTGCCAAATGGTGACACTCAGACCAGTCGATTCTAGAACCGCGACGTCACCATTTGAAAACACATGCTCTCGACTAGAGTCGAGTCTCTTCTCGACCTGAGTCACGTAAGAGTGAGTTGAGCCTTACTGTTTCGACCGAGTGAGAATGTAAGAACGGCGCAGTATGAGAGACTACTATCGTCACATAGCTTCAGAAAAAATAACTACTAGGAATATCGGCTCTAGACTCGACTCTAGTCGAGAGCATGTGTTGCCAAATGGTGACACTCAGACCAGTCGATTCTAGATTCCGCGACATCACCATTTGAAAACACATGCTCTCGTCTAGAGTCGAGTCTCTTCTCGACCTGAGTCGTGTATGTGTGTGGGTTGAGCCTAATAATTGACAGTAATCGATTTGAATTAAGAGAAAAATTGGCTTGAAATTTGGAACATTACCAAGGAATATTTTCTTATGCTATCTTTTCTCTATGGTAAAACTTTCGTGACGAGGTACTAATTGGCAAAATCGAATCGACAAAGACTGGCCAGCCTATAAATCTATCTACCTTGCAAAATAACAAAAGTATTCTCGACTAATTGTGATTTGAGAAAAATGAAACCAAACTGGCTGTTAAAAATTAGCATTAAACTGTGGAGTATTGTGGGGGACACTCGGTTGACAATATACTGACCTCCGCGTTGGGATTGTTCTGTAATTCTTACTTTCTTTTTTCAATGGCATGGTGGGCGAGCGATGAACCACTTGATTATGCTGGGTTCTATTATTTGAACTCACAACGTAGCTTTCATTTTCGGTAAATCTAAAGAATCGCCAGTGTATGAAAATCACTGATAGAAACTACAAAAATTACATTATTGAAAGAATAAAAATAAAATAACAGCAAACACTTACCTACAAGCTATTTATAAAGAGTGTTTCTAAGGGTGGAGTCATGGTGGAGCAGCGAAGGTAGCTTCAAGAATGAGAGTGTTGCATTTAATGTATGTAATTCGTATGAAACACATCATTTCAATACATGCATTTCATTCAACACACTCAATCTTGAATCTACCTTCAACGTTACATCATGTTTCCACCCTAAATGATTGGCATCAATATTTCAAATAGATTCATTTATTATTATAAAGAGCTTCCATCAACAAATGATAGTCCAAATTACTCACGAAATAATGAATTCTATGATTCATGATAAATGTTCGATATCAAATTCTAAGGAAAAGCATAATAGATGTTGTTCTATATGTAAGGAATGTTTGAAATATGTAACTCATTGCTAGAGCACAAGATTTATTTTTTGCCACGCCAATTATTTAACAAAAATTTATCTATTTATTTTCTTGTAACACTTTTGTTAATTGGTGAATAAATTTGATTCGATTGTGTCCTCCATTTGGTGTAACTATGCAATTCATCCCAAAGTTAATGTTTAGATATCCTTAACTATGCAATTCATCCCAAAGTTAATGTTTAGATATCCTTAACTATGCAATTCATCCCAAAGTTAATGTTTAGATATCCTAATCATTAAGGCTACAGCAGTATTATGTTTTTGAAAATACCCAAAATATATTTTTGTATTACAATAAGCTAGTGGGGAGTCCCTTACGGGATGGCCCCATTTAGCCGCTGGTGGGCCCCAAAACTGTTACACTGCAGCCGGGACCGACTATCAACGTGTTCATACAAAAACAAGGGACAGTCTAAAAAGTTTTGGTCATTTATGGGATCAAACCCGGGATCTCTAAACTCCTAGGCGAGCATTTTATCAACATGCCCTTGGTCACTCCTCATGTTTTTCAATATAAAGTGGTGAAGGAAGAACAAAGTAACTAACAAATAATGGTGTTTATGATCCTCACTTAACTAACGATAAACAGAAAATCAACTGCTGTAACTTCAAAGATAGAAAACACTTCAAGATGAGTTTTTGTTAATGCTCCACAATTCAACAACTGAGAAAAAAATTAATCTGGCTCTCATAGAAGACTTGACACCATAGATAAAGTATAGCACAATGCTATATTTTCTCTATGGTTCACAATTTCGCAGGCTGCACACTGCACTCCATAAGAACCGAAATAACTCCTCGAATCGAGTCACGTAAATGAAAGCCTACCATACCTTTACACACAATTTGTGATGTATCTAAGAGAATATAGCTCACATGTGTATACAGCTCACATATTATTCGTTCACCTAATTAAGGACATATATATTATCATTGACCAGTAATGATGCAACTCAAGTAAAATATTTTGTATGTGATTTTGTATGTGACTCATTATTTAAAGCTCCTTCTCCTGATGAATCTACTTGAAATGAAGTCAATCATTCAGAAACATTCTGTATATTGTTAAAATACATTACATTTTATCTAGGAACCAACAACTACGGGTATTAACAGAACATTTGAGTCGCTTTCAGGGATTTCACAAACTGGAAGTTTTAAAGAATCTTATAAAATCTGAATCTATCGAGTGAGAAAAAGAGGTTCTTTGGAAATTTTATACCCTGATGAAAAATAATAATTTTATATTCCAAATAAGGCTCTAATTTAAATGCAATTCATTTACACCTGCCATGCACTATTCACAAATTATAGCTGAGAAAAATGTATTTAAATATAGGTTTTGCATTTTTTAGGGAATATATTCATCAACATTGTTCAAGATGTCCAAACTTTTAAAACCATTAGGACTTTACTGCGGAGTGTTTTTGGTCAAGTTTTTTCTCAAAGTTTTTCTAATCTTATGTACAATTATTGTACTCTTATGATTACTCTTCTACAAATTATTGGGGGATTTTGTATGACATATTTATAAAAAAATTGAGACTAGAACCATTCAGGCTCAACTCACACTTACGCGACTCAGGTCGAGAAGAGACTCGACTCTAGTCGAGAGCAGTGTTTCCAAATGGTGACACTCATACCAGTCGATTCTAGTCTCCGCGACGTCACCATTTGAAAACACACTAGAGTCGAGTCTCTTCTCGACCTGAGTCGCGTAAGTGAGAGTTGAGCCTCACATGGGTGATTTATTAGATAGGAGAACTGATTCAATTCTACGGGGGAATATTTAGATTTTAGTTTGTAAGTAAATTTAGCAAATTTAATGAAATAAAACGATAACATTCTTTATCAGGAAAGTGGTGATTTGAAAGTGATCTCTACAACTCATCTTCTAGATAACGATTTATTAATGGATAAGGACTCAGACTTGTCATGAATGAAAACCCGCACAATTTGGGTACGCATTTTCAACAATGTCCCCATAAGAATCAATGATGAATAAGTACAGGCTAAGTAGTAAGGATCATTATGAAATTATGAGAGCTTCAAATGCTATATTCATTTACAGTTATAAACCGCAATGATAATAATTGTATTGAGCGGAGGAATGAATTGTTATACAGGGTTATCATAAAAGAATGGTGCGGTTTCAAACATGGTTTAAAGAAAAACCAAATTACTTACAGTTGATGTTGTTTATTCATCTAATTTGTCGTCTCAGGCAGTTTTTTACATAATTGATAAATTTAAATATGTGCGCCTTTAGTCGTTCGACAAAATATCCAAACGATAATCAATTTCTCTCCAAACATTCGCTAACATTTCATTGGTTATGGTTGTCATTGCTTCATTAATCCTGTTTTTTAAGTGGTTCAGGTAGATTTTTCTTGTAAATTTACATCAAAAACATTGTTTATTCACAAGAAATCGCGAACTGAACTACTTTAAAACAGGATTAATGAACCAATGACAACCATAATCGAAGAAATGTTATCGAATGTTAAGAGAGAAATTTATTATCGTTTGGACATTTGTCGAGCGACTAAGGGCGCACTTATTGAAAGTTATTAATCTTGTAAAAAAACTGTTTCAGACGACAAATTAGGTGAATAAAAAACATTAACTGTAAGTAATTTGGTTTTTCTTTAAACAATGTTCGAAACCGCACCATTCTTTTATGATAACCCTGTATAACAAAGAGGAATGTCATGAATGTTGGTTTGATCTTGAAATATTAGACGTTTCGAAAGAATATGGATTTAATTGGTCATTTGCTACACTAATGCACTACTCTGATTCATCTAACAATTTTCAATTCGGGATTGCATGCCAATGTTTCCTAGATTACAAGATTACTCATTCGGTTTCAAACTCACTGCTTCATTCCTAACTAACAAAAATTCTAGATCCAAGCTAAGCTCATTTCAAACACTATTTGAAAAATTCTCAGATTCTAGATCAAATGGTTTGAAAAACAGCCAGGAATCTGATAGAGGAGACTATCTATATTAGTAATAATAATCTATAAACTGTAGATAGATTCCAGTTTAGTAATATCCAGAACTGGGGAGCAATTGAGAGAATGCTAAGGTTACAATTTGAGGCTTATTGGAAAAATTTTCAGTTGAGAAACACTAACAGTAATAAATTTTGTGATTGTGCATTTATCCGTAGTAAAATTTTAGATTATTTTGGTGAGTATTGAGGAAGACAAAACAATAAAAGTAGATTGGTGTAATTAGTCATAAATTTATTATTAAATCTTCTATATACATTCATGACAAAGGTATCAGTTTGAACTAAATTTCATTTTAAACTGGATTAAGCTTTGACTGTACAAAAAGCCCAAATTGGTTCAATTTGAGTAATTTACTGGGTTTATTAGAAACAAAATGTGTTATTTTTATTATGATGACTTTGTATTGATATCAATAATTAATCTTCTATATAATTGAATTTTATATAACCCAATATGTCTAAAATTTGTATTAATATCAATGATTAATTTTCTATATAATTAAATTTCATATGACCCAATATGTCTCACCAATCACTCCGTATTGATGAATTTTAAAATTTAAATTAAGACGGAATTTTCAAGATTTTTTGTCTCGCTTCAACTCTTTAAACGGTTATTCATTTATTATCATAACCTAAGAAATCGCAAATTTTTTATTCAAATAGCAGTTATTGCTGTCAAAAGTTTGTTGGGAATGAGAGGGATAATATTTGAAATTAATTTTTCTTATTTGCCTATTCCCATTTTTAAAGGAAGTTTCTTTCCCTAAGCGGTAATACTCATGTTTACAATGACTATCCAATCCTTGACTATCTAATTCCCTTTTATAAGAAAAATGTCAAAATAGATCATTCCAAATACAATTTGAATAATCTAATATGATTACAGTAGAACAATCTAGGTAGTACTGAAAACAAATTGTAATACAGGAGGCTGTATATGTACTATAGCTTCATTGAAATCAGAATGTATTCAAGCTTGAAACCATATCAATAAGTTAATCGAAACACAAGTAGCATAGAATCATTCGCTCAATAAACCTAATATTTTCTAACCTATGAGGTTTAGACATCTTCTAGAGAATGAGGTATAAGCGTTTGAAGATATGTATATTGAAGAGAAAGATATTAAATGGAAAAAAATTGAATCACACTAAAATATAAATGTTGTTGAGTTAATCATTTTCTTACCTTGTCATGGATTCTTTATAGTCCTGATCATCAATTCTAAACCTTTCTCTAAGATTACGAAAAACTAATGGACAGTATTCTTTAATTTTAAAATGACTTGGCATGTTTTCCCTGAAAAAGAAAAAAAAAACATTGATAAATCCTATAAAATATACTACTAAACTTATAACATAACTGCATTACCATTACAATATACCATATCACCAAACTATTATTTGTGATAAGTGATTATTTGTACACACGAAAAAAATGAGATTGAATTGGAAACTGAAACAGAAAAGCGCTGCTTGCTTTGTAAATCCACTCTGAAAACTTTTGATTTTTATCAAAAGTAGTTTCATAGTTTCAAACAAAAATGATCAAGTTATTCAATAAAAACATCATAAAATATCTTGTTTGAGAACTGATGTTGATTTACATTGCTTAAGGCCCCTCAAGTCATATTTCATTAAATTATCTTATCAAATATATTTGATCAACAATTTTGTTGATAGTGTAATAGATCAGCTTTTACCAAATGTTTGAAGAGAGTTAGTGACGGTTGCACAAAAGCCTGTTGAGTTTTAACCGTGATTAATTTCACGAGCACCAATCAGAGAAGCCGTCTTTTTTAAAAGGCCTTTTCTGATTGGTTCTCGTGAAATAATTCACGGTTGAAATTTAACCGGCTTTTGTGCAACCGGGCCTTAGAGTTTGAAGTGAGACTAGTAAGGGTCTTGTAGGGAATCAAATCATTCAGTCGTTATTAAAGATTTTCTGCTTACTTTTATACACGTTTTGATTCCCTATTAGATTTAAAGGTGCATTTTCGTTTGTGCGTAAATTTCCGATGACAAGCATTGTTGACATTCATATTGTCCAAATTTCAAGTGTGCTAAAAGAGCTGATCAAATAACTTTTCATTATTTGTCTTTATTATTAAAGAATTGAACATTTGTAATAATATCAAAATATTGCCATTTAAAAGTTTAAAAAAGTATAAGCTCAACCTGCCCTATTAAAACATAATTGAACATAATATTTTAGGTTAAGTAGACAAATTGAAATCTGAGATTCTCTCCCTGTCGTGGTTGACGACGGCATTTACGCACAAACGAAAACCCAGCTTAAGCTAGATACTATCAAATTATACTATTAGACTATCAAATACTTCCTAAAAGATGACCTGTTAGATCATTGATCAATCATTATTTACCAAATAATTGACCGTGAAATAGGGCTCATAGAATACATACGTTTGTCATAAATTTTACAAGTCATTCAATATATATTTATATAGATAGATAGAAATGGGAAAACAGTAACAATCAACCGAATACTTCTTATCTAGGTAACTTATGTCATTTTACAGACGTCATTAAGTATGGAAAAGGAACTGACGTCTAGTATCTGATTTCATAGGATAATTTAAAGTTACCAGACAAATAGGTTCTAAGACATAAAGAGTGAGGCATTAAAACCGATAACCATCACAAATTATTGTCGGATTCAATTTTAACGGTCAGCATTTGAATTGAATGGTTAGCATTTATGCTGTTTCAAAGGGATACTGACAGTTCAAACTGAATATCACTGTGAGGAAAGTTGCGATAAGTTTCACAAACGATTCATTTTGAGTGGAGATCCAGTTTATCGCTCCAATAACAGTCACAAATACTTCCAAATTGCTTTCAGATAATATTTGAGTAGCTTAGGGCCATATGCATCATCTACGTTGAACGCTAAACCACGATTACGTTTTATCCATTCTAACTTATTTCATTTTGGGTTTAAACAATCAGCTGATTTTTCTCCGTTTAAACTGAGATTGTGCATGTGGACTTTTGTACGTCAAAATCCTCTAGAAACGAACGATTTGCAAAAAATGTTCAAATTTATATGATAATCTAGTTCTAAATGGGTTACCATAGTTGAGTGGGTTAATCTATACTATAATAAAAAAGAACTGGCTTATACACGTACGGGATAGGAAAATTATGTTTGCCGCATCATCACGTCTGAACTACTGGACTGATTAACTTGAAATTTTGCATATAGTTTCTTAATTAAGCGAGGATGGTTCTAGGCCTATTTCAAACACTTCAAGATTTCATTACGTCAAGTTTTCAGTTTGTCAAGTTTCAAAATAGACCCTTGCGGAGCACGGGTTACCTGCTAGTTTTGAATAAACCGACTTGAAATAGTAAAAAACACTCATTTATTGGATTATTTTCCAGAAACTAGTTTCGGTTGTTACACCGTTGTGACATTTTCAAGTCGTTTTATTGAATACTAGCAGGTAACCCGTGCTCCGCAAGGATCCAATTGAAAACTTGATCTAATGATATCTTGTAGTATTTAAAAATAGGCCATTTAATAACCATCCTCTGTAAATTGAGAATTAGGGTCTAATTGTAAACTTGACAAACTGAAAACCTGACCTACTGATATCTTGAAGAATTTAAAATAGGCAGATAACCATCCTCCGTAAATTAAGAATCTATATGCACAATTTCTAGTTAATCAGTCCTGTACTTCAGTCTTCAGATGCGTCATTCGTGAATTTTCTATCCCGTACTTGTATAAGCCAATTCTTGCCTTTATTATATCATAGATGTACTGTATATCTACCACAACATCATATCCACTATAATGGTCTATACAATGATCATAATACTAGTAGTTCTGTGAACAGTATACCTCACGCAGTATTCTCATCCACAAGTACCTGATTGAAACTATACAGACCTTATGGAAATACAGCAATAGACTGGCTTCTCCACGTACGGGATAGGAAAATTTTGTTTGCCGCATCATCACGTCTGAACTACTGGACTGATTAACTTGAAATTTTGCATATACTTTCTCAATTAACCGAGAATGGTTCTAGGCCTATTTCAAACACTTCAAGATTTCATTACGTCAAGTTTTCAGTTTGTCAAGTTTCAAAATAGACCCTAGAGGAGCACGGGTTACCTGATGGTTTTTAATACACCGACTTGAAATAGTAAAAAACACTCATTTATTGGATTATTTTCCAGAAACTAGTTTCGGTTGTTACACCGTTGTGACATTTTCAAGTCGTTTTATTGAATACTAGCAGGTAACCCGTGCTCCGCAAGGATCTGATTGAAAACTTGATCTAATGATATCTTGTAGTATTTAAAAATAGGCCCATAACCATCCTCTGTAAATTGAGAATTAGGGTCTAATTGTAAACTTGACAAACTGAAAACCTGACCTACTGATATCTTGTAGTATTTAATTCTGATCGGATAATTATACTACTTATGGTTCCTATAATAGGCAGATAACCATCCTCCGTAAATTAAGAATCTATATGCACAATTTCTAGTTAATCAGTCCTGTACTTCAGTCTTCAGATGCGTCATTCGTGAATTTTCTATCCCGTACTTGTATAATCCAATTCTTGCCTTTATTATATCATAGATGTATATCTACCACAACATCATATCCACTATAATGGTCCACACAATGATCATATACAATATTGTTAAACCAACAAAGTATTGCAGCACTCCTGCATTTCTTTTTTCCAGTTAATTCCTGCTGGGCAGAAATAAAATACTATTGGTTCTTATGTGAGTATTCACACATTTTCATCCTACCAATGTGTGAACACTCTCATAAGAACCAATGTTATTCCTTTTCTGCCCAGAGCTTGATGAATAGCATGTATTGAGTGATCCGGCTGGCTCAGGTGTATTATTTACTTCTAATCCTCTATTTTCAAGGTTGATTTTGAAGATGAAAATAGAATATATAATTCCTTATTCACTCACTTATTGAAAAGATGGTTATGAAAATAAAATATATAATTCCTTATTCACTTACTTATTGAAAAGATGGTTATGAAAATAGAATATATAATTCCTTATTCACTTACTTATTGAAAAGATGGTTATCTACTTTTAATTTTGAATATGATTTGAAGTCATCAGGCAGCAACATGACGGGTATTGTCACATGACTAAGCTCGTTTATCTGAAAAAATTAAACTTGAATTAAAAGCGATACATTTTCATAGCAAATCTAATAACAAATCTTGGAAGAAAAAATATTTTTCGATTAACATCATCATAAGTTGAAAATTATTCCACCATTATTAATCGGAATACGTTGAGTAGTGAATTCTAATTAGATTATTTAGTAGAGGTACTGAAATAGACTCCCAAAATCCTGAATATCCAAATTATGATTCACATCCTCAGTACTCACAGCAAATCGTCAATTTTAGTAAAGTATTCCACAAAATACTACGAAAAATGAAATGAATCAATACAACACGCATTAATTATGGAACTTGTTTCTGGAAGACATCTGTGACTAACAATCCCGACTAGCAATGTTATGTTGCCCTACATATTTATTTAGGGTATGGCTTCCAAGACATCAATCAGTATTCATTTCCATCTTCACTTCTTCAGAATCATAATGTGGGAATGATCCCTTGTCTCAAGGTATAGAAATAAACATAAATAGTAACTGAAAACAATTTATTCAAATACATATATCCAGTCCATTCAGATTCTTCTGTGAAGACAGAAATCTTCTTCTGTTCCTCCTCTAAAGGCCGTGATTGGGCACTCTTTCACTATGTGGGCAATCGTTTGCCAAAAAAAAAAAACAAATGAAAAACCATTTTTGACGACACTAATATAAGGGTGTGCTTTTAGTAACTTTTATTCAAAAACCTGTCTGTAGTGTCGTGAAAAATAGTTGAAAAACGAATCAAATGTATGTTGAACATTGTATTCAACACATTCATTTATTGATCAAAATATTTTTAACCAATTTAATATTTTTTATCAAATACTGTATTATGTAGGGCACAAGATTTGTGAAGGGCACAATATTTGATAAAAGATATTATACATTGATTGGAAATATGTAAATCAATAAATGAATGTGTTGAATACAATGTTCAACATACATTTTTATTCGTTTTTCAACTATTTTTCACGACACTACAGACAGGTTTTTGAATAAAAGTTACTAAAAGCACACCCTTATATTAGTGTCATCAAAAATGGTTCAAAAACAAATTATTAACTAGCAGTTCGTCATGGACAGTGAAATAGATGAGTAAGTATACATTTCCAGTTTATTTTGTAATAATCCAATTCTGTTTATAGACGGATACAAATTATAGGAAAACATTTTCAAGAATATTTCGTCCACAAAAATGGAAATGTGGACCTGTTTGATAAAACCTTACTTGATACCTGAGACTTCCTCAATTCGGGTAGAGTGAAATTCAATCAAATCTGTCAGCATTCCTTGTTAATAGCGTCAATGCTTTTCATTAAATTAATGCTGACAGTTCGAAGTGAATATCAATAGCTAGAAAGGTAGGTTTTACGTATTTATATCAGGAAAATGTGAACAGGCCTACTGATAAAGTTTTCCTTTGAGTTTATCGGTTGCCACACTGAACCTTACAACATAATAAAAGTAGCGAGGAAAGTAATTTTAAAAATGTTTCTAGCAAATGTGCGGTTTCTGTGAGATTGTGTTTGAGACAAGATATCGCGCTGTAGTGTGAATCACGATAACCTGTCAGCATGAATCATAGATAACGCCAACTCACTCCATTCAACCAGAGTTGACAGTTTCATGTGAATCCCACAATATATCAACTCAACAAACACGTATGAAAGATTGGAATCCGAGAAAATTCGAATTACATATTTTATAAACAAATGGGGCAAGAGAGTAGTGACTTGACAATATTTTTATTCATATCTTGGCGTTTTGCCAAACTGTAAACGACAAACTAAAACCCGACAGAAGTGTTGGCTAATGGCCACTTTTGCCAACTGACTCAACTATTTACCGAAAAACATGTTTCAAACAATTTCAGTCCCGAAATGATGAAAATTATTGCTAACAAGGGAGTTTTATATAACAGGGGATCAGAGATTGTTTTTACGTGCATATTACTGCTGGCATAACTGTAGGCACCTAAATGCCAGACTTTTCAACAGGCTTCCGGCAGCAGCTAGGTCTCTACCGGGAGTTTCTCCGGGGCATTAATTTTCTGATACCAACTCCTATGTATGAAATGAATGAGTTTTTCAGTGTTCCTGAAAGGACTATCAATGTGTTTTACAAAAGTACTTGAATCTTACTGTGATATTTCTGTATTTTGATAGACTGAACTCTATATATTTATTAAAAAACAATTTTAGTACCTTGTTAACTTTGACAAACCAATTGCTGTATTTGATGGCTTGAAAGCAATAAACATAATTTATCATTTAGATAGCTTACAGTTTTCACTGTCTTCTCACAGCTATAATTTATGCATAATCTGTTTAGGTTAAAGAATAATAATGGAATAGAGAATAAAGGTGTGGCATGATTGTTTCTCAAAGGAGACAATGCCACAACTTTCTCAATGATACATTGTGATAATAGTTATGAATAGCTGGTGAATTACTTTAAATAGAGTAAAGATGTTTACTCCAGCCTCAGACATATTGAGGCAAAGTTGACTTAATCCAGTATTTACCTGCACAGGATTTTTTAAAAATGTGAAATGGCACAAGAAAATTGAGACATTGCAGTAACTATAATATTTAGGAAAAGGTGAATCGTACAGTTAAATATTTTGGATACGGGTTGTAACTTGGAAGGGTATTGAATAGCACAACCATTTTGCAATGAATCTTGACGCAGTACGCATATAAGAAGCGTAAATTTGGGTAGCCTATTTCCCAAGATGAATGCGTTAAGCAGGCATAAATTAAAAAATTAAGTACACTGATATGTAGTGGATGTGTTGGAGAATACCGGATAGCAATGACGAATCTCGTTACTCAATAAAAAAAATCATCATGAAAAAAATTGAAAATATTGGACAAATCTAACATCAAAATAAGACTAAAACTGAGTACAATAGTAAGTTACAAAAGCGTTTTCTTTTACAACATATGCTGTGTAGACTATGTAGCATATTATTCTATAATTATTAAAAAGGGCTAGAATAAAAGTAAAGAATAATAGACGGATGTTTTAGCTAATTTAAAGTTTAATTTTGAAATTATAAAAAACTGGGTAAATATTTATAATAATGCTAATATTTGATAATTAAGGTGGTTTCAGTACAGAAGTTTTGTATTGCAACTACTTCCGTAAGTACCGTTTTGTCATTGGCAATAGGTTTCTAACAATTGATAGAATTTAGTAATTTCATTATAAAGAGAAATCATTAGGCCTATTCTGTTTAGGCAATTTATAATAAGTATTAAAAAGATGTTTGGTTCAATGTACCGGCACCAAGATTTGAACGTCTCCGACATAGCCAAACTCAAGTTAACTAAGTTATTATTTCAATTCTAAAATATAGTCCGATGGTGAACAATCAAAAATGAAACATCCAGTATTTTACATGTTTTTATTAAAAAGGAAGACAGTAGCCAGAAGTTTACTAAATCTAAGTAGGCTGCCAAAAGTGTTGTTGACAGATCAACAATACCTTACGATAGGTGCGGTGCCGTACATTCACAAAATTCTTATGTAGGACTGGCAAATAAGTTATAATGTAACACATAATTACATACGTACCGTATGATTGACGCCCCACATAAAAACGGAAAGAATGGGTTCATTGGCACGAAATAATTTTACTTTCTGATGTTTTACCCTAATATGTTTCTTTTTCAGTTTGCTTAAGCCACTTTGCATTTGAGCAACAGCACTCATGATGATGGTCAATGTTGATATTTACGTCCAAACAAAGGGTTACAAATGAACACAAATGTCTATTTCTGAAGTATCATTGCTGAAAATTAACTAATTAATAAACAAAACCAATTGCGTAGAAAAACTTCATTGAAACTAGCATAAAAGCTACTTGAATGTGTCAATAAAAATTACAACCTCCCTAAACTATCATGAATCAATATCATAGCCTGTTGAATTTCATTTTCCATGAGCTGAAATTCTGATAAAAATAATTTTTTTCAAAAAAGGAAACATTTTTGAAATTTGATTAATTTCTGAAAGATAGAATAAAAGCTTATTTTAATTTCAGATGAATATTATTAGTTTAAATTGAAAAGAAATGCATTATTTTAAACATTACATTATTCAGATAGCAATGCAATAATTTTCTAAGCTTTCTCCCTCGAGAGAAATCGGCGCATGCGATGTCACCGTCAATAGTGAGGTCCACGTTATAATGGCAATGGATAAAGATAAAAGAATAGCGATGCCGATTCTTTTCATTAATTAATTATATTTCTACACTGTCAAAAACATAATTGGCGTCGCTGCGGACCAAGAAAAGGATAGTACCACAGGCTTTGTCAAATGATAGACAAGGATAGCAAAACCAAAGTTGATCAAATAATGTCATTATAACGTGGACCTCACTATATATATATATTATAGGCACTAGTTTTGGAGTGAATTTGACCTTATTCAGCTAGCAATACACAAAAATATTGATAATTCAAATTTAGATTTCACTTTTCGAACAACTATGAAACGTTCTCTATCTGTACGAGCAGTTTCGACTTTTTGAAAATCGTTGTGTTCAGACAGGGTGCTTTCAGAAAGGTTCAAATATTAAAATTCGAATTTGAGAGGAAAAAATATATTTTGTTTCATGAATAATTTTTTAAGTTATTAAAAGTATTTATTCAACAAATTACATTGTTTATCGTGTGAATTTTTCTGATGATAACAATATTCTACATCACTGATGAATCAGCTGAGCAGGTACCAGGTACTGGAAGTCACGATCAGCTGGATAAAGCAGTTAAGCAGACAACAGATTCAGTTGTGCCCTAACCACAAGTAGAGTAAGATGTGAAAGTCGTTTCGTGATATTCTTTGCAAGTGTTTATATTATTACAAACTGTATTTAATTAGTGAAGTTTACTATCAAATGAAGTAATAATTTAGTGGCTATTGAAGTAAATGTGAAACAGTATATTTCTTTTTCTACGCTACTTCTTGCTTTAAAGGTTAGTTGAAGTATCTTTTTTCAAGTGTAAATTTTAATTTTGAAATGAACTTTCTTTTTAGCCGGTTGTTATTATGAATTTGTTTATTATTCAACTTCAACTTTGTTGAAATTTTGAAATTACCACATACAGTATAAAGTAAATTTATTTTCAATTTTCTATTTAAATACTTCAGTTTTGAAAATATTTTTAAGCATAGCTATTAGCTTTCTCAAAGATTTAAAAATATATTTTGAAACAATAAATTATTGTCTTATCATTTTAATTTAAAACATGCTAGTCTATATTAATAGATAATTTGATTATTTCAATTAAAGCCAGCCCTATACTTTTACATAGTTTGCTTACTTATACTATTTACAATGTTTTATTTTTTATAGTTATATAAAATTAAGTTTTTTGAAGTTATAGTTCAATATTATTTGATCAAGTTATCTTTTTTAGGCGTACTTTCCTAAATTCTGTATTTTCTGATTAGTCTGGTCTTTTAAATTTGAGAAACAAACTAGAATAAGAAAATAAATTTCTATTCCATAATATAGGCCTATAATCATATATTTATTATAGTTATAATGTTGACAAACACACTATTTATCAATATATTATGAATATTGTGATTATTTACCTAGTTTTCTTATTCCTCCAGGATTGGTATGCTGCATATGAGAAGACATCAGTTATTCATGAAGATCAGCTTCAATACAATAATGAAGATACCGTACCGTATGAATCGTTGAATTTGGTATGAGTTATCTGGTATTTTTATTATGACAGGCTAGAATTCCCTAACACTTTCCCATAATACAGATGTTAGGGATGTTTGTGGTGGTTACTATTATAAAACAGTTCAGCCCTACCCTCTCGGCAGTGTCAAGTTCCGTCTGGTTGGTTCTGAGTCCAATGGGTGCTTTCAAGTTAGAGTCATAGACCTGCAGATCGCATTTCCGTGCCAACAACTAGACGGACTTGTTCACTGTTTGTTTGTGGTTTGTGGTTGACTGTGAAGTAAGACAATCACCATGAATTGGGTTTTGAGTGGTTAGGGTCCCCGTAGGGTATTTGCAGTTGTCAGTCGAGTATTTCATTTCTGATCAGTGCCCTTTGTGGTGGCTTCACAGCTTTTTCATGATGGTTGCGGGCTCAGTACAGCACTAATTTGATGAGCAGGTGGAGTACTATTACACTGTGGCCTGGTCTGATCTGTTCTATGAGACAGGCAGTGCAAATATTAGATGACAGTGCCTTCAGCAAATTAGAATTAGGACATCATAGATCTAAGTTTAAATTTAAGACTGAATTAATATTAGAAAATTATAGCCTCTAGCCTTCGCTAGCTGGCGAGGATGAAAAAGTGTAGCCTCTAGCCTTTGCTAGTTGGCGGGGGATGAGAAAGTATAGCCTCTAGCCTTTGCTAGTTGGCGGGGGATGAGAAAGTGTAGCCTCTAGCCTTTGCTAGTTGGCGGGGAAAGGGAAAGTATAGCCTCTAGCCTTTGCTAGTTGGCGGGGGATGAGAAAGTAAAGCCTCTAGCCTTTGCTAGTTGGCGGGGAAACTGAAAGTAAAGCCTCTAGCCTTTGCTAGTTGGCGGGGGATGAGAAAGTAAAGTAAAGCCTCTAGCCTTTGCTAGTTGGTGGGGAAAGGGAAAGTATAGCCTCTAGCCTTTGCTAGTTGGCGGGGAAACTGAAAGTAAAGCCTCTAGCCTTTGCTAGTTGGCGGGGAAACTGAAAGTAAAGCCTCTAGCCTTTGCTAGTTGGTGGGGAAAGGGAAAGTATAGCCTCTAGCCTTTGCTAGTTGGCGGGGAAACTGAAAGTAAAGCCTCTAGCCTTTGCTAGTTGGCGGGGAAACTGAAAGTAAAGCCTCTAGCCTTTGCTAGTTGGCGGGGGATGAGAAAGTAAAGCCTCTAGCCTTTGCTAGTTGGCGGGGAAACTGAAAGTATAGCCTCTAGCCTTGCTAGTTGGCGGGGAAACTGAAAGTAAAGCCTCTAGCCTTTGCTAGTTGGCGGGGAAAGAGAAAGTAAAGCCTCTAGCCTTTGCTAGTTGGCGGGGAAAGTAAAGTAAAGCCTCTAGCCTTTGCTAGTTGGCGGGGAAACTGAAAGTGAAGCCTCTAGCCTTTGCTAGTTGGTGGGGAACTTGAGATCAATGCTATCTTTGATAGCTTGGGGTTGAACTGATTTCTAACCTAATTTAGGAACTAACTTGCATGCAATTCAGTCTATAAGTAATACTATATCGATAAAGGAAATACACAATAATTTACATCAAAGAGGGTAGATGACCCTTAGAGATGCTAGGAATTGGAGATATTCTTGAGAAATTCAAGGATCTCTTCCACTCTACTCTACCAAGTATTATCAAGAGTAATATACTCTCATTTATACTGTAGGTTATAAACATTTATTTCTGGTGGTTCTGGTAGCGCCATAGTTTAGAATCTGTGGTTTTTTGACAATTTCTTAGTCTTTTTCATTCAACTCTTGTAAATAATTGGAGATATTCTTGAGATTTTCAAAGGGTTCTCTAATAAGTGTCTATGAGAAAAAGGAACTCTCATAGATGCTGTAGGGCACATCACCCCTGGTAGTTCAGGTAGTGATGAAACTATACCTAGTTTAGATTAGTTTAGTTTTAAGTAAAGACCCTTGAAAAAAATTGGAGATCTTGAGAAATTCAAGGGTTCTCAGGTTCTCTGATAAGTGTCTTTGAGAAAAAGGAACTCTCATGATGCTGTAGGGCACATCACCCCTGGTAGTTCAGGTAGTGATGAAACTATACCTAGTTTAGATTAGTTTAGTTTTAAGTAAAGACCCTTGAAACAAATTGGAGGTCTTGAGAAACTCAAGGGTTCTCAGGTTCTCTGATAAGTGTCTTTGAGAAAAAGGAACTCTCATAGATGCTGTAGGGCACATCACCCCTGGTAGTTCAGGTAGTGATGAAACTATACCTAGTTTAGATTAGTTTAGTTTTAAGTAAAGACCCTTGAAACAAATTGGAGGTCTTGAGAAACTCAAGGGTTTTCAGGTTCTCTGATAAGTGTCTTTGAGAAAAAGGAACTCTCATAGATGCTGTAGGGCACATTACTCCTGGTAGTTCAGGTAGTGATGGATATACCTAGTTTAGTTTAGTTTTAAGTAAAGACCCTTGAAAAAAATTAGAGATATTCTTTAGAAATCCAAGAATTCTCCAATAAGTATCTTTGAGAGAAATAACTCTCATAGATGTTTTAGGGCAAACAATCGGTCTGTTTCTTGATATGTTTCAGGTTTTCATCGTGGCTTCTCTTCTCCAGTGTACACTTGTTCAAGACTATTTAGTGTGCATGAAATAGTTACTAGAATTTAAATTATTCTATTTTACAATTTATATTACACAATTTATTTGTTTTTAAGTGCCATATGTTTCAGGTTCATCGCAGCATCTCTTCTCAAATATACATTAGATCTCAGTTATCCTTTCATTTTCACTCTGTGCATGCGTTTAGTAATCATTTTTCATTTTGAATTTGTGTTTTTATCTACATTGTATTTGATTCTTCTGTTTCTGTTACAAGTCCTGAGCTTCAGATTCATCTCAGCCCATCTTCTCAAAAGCTGACATTTTTTTCTCCATGTTAACTGTGTGCATGCTTTGAATGATCTTTGTTGCTTCTAGAACAAGTTGAGAATTTTATCAACATTTGTTTTTGCACTGTTTCTTACGTACGTTCCCGGTTCATTGCATGCTTAGAAAGATCTATGCTGCATCTTGAGCAGGTTGTGTGTGGCTACTTGATGCATTTTCACTATATGATGTCAGGAATGTGTTGCAATTGTGTTATTTATCGCATTCTAGTCACTTTTGTCTCGAATGTTATGTCAGGCATTTTTTGGGATTATAATAGTCATATATTGTACCATTACTATTGCATCATATTGATAATCATCTACTTATAATTTTACTATAAGATGACAATTTTTTCCAATGTTGTGTTTCACAGTTGAACTAAAAAATTCCAAATTATGAAGTTGTAGCTACATTTTCAACTATTGATATTACATTAGTGATATCAATGCAATTTTGAAATGCTAAATTGTAATGCAATTTTATGTACTTTTGTGATTTATGCAATGTTCCTTTATTCTGCTTCTGTGAGTGTATTTATTAAGCCTTTGTGAAATGTCTAGAATAAGAACTGAAGTGATTTTAAAAATTCATGTTCAGGAAATTGATACATGAGTTCAATAAATCAATAATAATAAATTCACTTGATATTTATTATTATCAAAGTACAATATATATTTATTAAATATAATATCAATTATATTAATATTTAATAAATTATATTATAAACATACTATGATACTAAATTCCCTGATTCTACATATAATCATACTAACATCAGTTATTACTCTTATATCAATTACTTCATAATTATTCATTTGAAAAAAAATAATATCAATATTAAAATGTTGATAAAATAGGTATTAATACTAATTAATTCAAATTGACAATACAAAGCCTCAGTGATTATACAATCATAATATCAATTCCTTCAACATTGATCACTTCAAAATTAATTCTTTTAGTAATACTAATTTCTAGAAATTGACAAGTCAAAGCCTTACTAATTCTATAATCATACACACATCAGTTACTCTGATATTAATGACTTCATATTTCTTTAAAAAAATATTACTACCAATTTCTCCAATTTGTTAAGCCACAGCTCAGCTCATATTGTCACAATTACTTATTCTTTCAAATTGAAAAACCAAAGCCTTATTGATTCTATAATAGTAGTAGCATTCATCCTCTAATAATAGGTAGTTACTTCATAATTCATTTAAAAAATATTAAAACCAATTTCTTCAAATTGACAAGCCCAATCATACTAACATCTATTCCTCTAATTTTTATTGTTTCTTAATCCCTAAAATAATATTAATACTGATTTATATAATATGAGGGTAGATTTGTAGGCCAAATATTATTGTAATTCCCAGTTCTGTATGATTTCATTTCTTCGAGCAATACATTTGTCAATTGTTATTCGAGTACAGAAATCGTTGTTTTGTAAAAATAATTGTACAGATACGGTTTTATATGTAATCACTGTGGAAGAATGGTTGGCTATAAGTAGAGATGTGGAATAATGACAGCAACCAGAGCGACAAAGAAAACGAGGCCGACCACGCAACAGATGATTGGACGACGTGGAGGCAGACCTTCAATCCTTGGGCGTCAGAAGGTGGAGACAGCGAGAACAGGACAGAGATTCATGGAAATGGCTTGTGGAGGAGGCCAAGGCTCTACAAGGCCCGTAGAGTCAATGAGTAGTAGTTATAAGTTTTTTGAATGATTTTTGTTCTCTCAATTTAATTTATAGACTATTCTATTTGTCTATTGTTTATTTGTTTATCTATTGTTAATTTATTGTTTATTTATTGTTCATCTATTGTTTATCTGTTTATTGAAATCTGTTTGTCAAATGTTGATTCATCTTATAAGGAAGTACATATATTCAATGTGCATTGCGAGTACAAATCATATATACCATAATCATCTTAAATTATATATCATATAAATCATCATATATTTATATCATCTTAAATTACATCATGCTGATCATTATCATTCACTAATAATTCATTTTCTCATTCAATGATTATTTCTTTTTCTCAATCATTTCCTTATACTGGATCGTTGCAGTATTGTGTTTTTCAGTTGAACTTATGTAGTTTTTTGTTTCAGATTATAAAATTTCATCATCATTCTCAAAGACGAACATTGGAATACCTTCTATAGAGTGAAGCCTTCAACGGTTCTTATAGTGATGCCCATGTTCTTACCTCCGTAATTTTATTAGTGAAGTTTAGTACCGTAGTTAATTAGTGCAATTACAACAGTGATAATTCAGTGGTTAGTGAAGTGAATGAATAACTGTTTGAACTTCAAGACGAAGGTTTGGCTACCCTACTTCATGACTCAAAGGTTAGTGGAGAAGTCTCTTTACCTTTCAAGTGTGAATTCTCATTCCAAAATTAACTTTGATTCTTTCAAATCTCTATCTCAATCACTTCATTCTGATAGGATTCTAGCAAATACTGAGATCTGCGTAATAATGGCAGTATCTGATCAACATTTGCGTTGCTATCCTTGTCTATCATCCAACAAAGCAGATAGAGCTATCCTTTTCTAGCTCCTCAACGTTCCCAGATCATTCTTTTTCAATGCAGAAATATAATTAATTGAAAACATACTTAATCTCAATCCTGAAAATATTTCATTAGATCATTTAAGAATATTTTCCTTGACAAATAAAATATAATTGATCATTTTAAACAATAATGAACAGTTAATATCACATAAATATACCGGTGTCAGATATTAAAAAAAGGCAGTGCAAGGCCGAGAATCGGCAACACTGCTCTCTCATCTTTCCCCACTGCCATTATAACGTGGACCTCAATCAATCATTCTATTCAGTAAAAAGTATTACAAAATTGGTCCCGTTAAACCTAAAAGATTTTACAGCAGGTGCCTACAAATAATAAAATCTTAAATAGAATGAATGCTAACTTTAACAATAAACTAAGGAAAATAAATTTTCATGTAACTGGGAGTTTAGGAATTTAAAAAGGAGTATAGGGTATTAGATGAACTAAGGATGACCTCACGAGGCCTATAGTTATTTAAATTTTATCGAAAATTAACATTTTAATATCGGTTATCAAGGGATCATTATCATTTAATTTTATTATCATTCAACTTCAACTTTTTCAATTTTTTAAAGTTGCCACATTTAAATAATATTCAATTTCAATTTTTAAACAATGGTTTTTAATATACTGAAATATCGTTCTAAGGAAGACTGCATAGATTAGTTTATTACATCGATGCACTATGTGTGTTTTTTCTCATGCATTGTTTTGTTCAGTATAATAATTAAAATACCGGGGAGAGGTTTACGCGTTTGATTTTATATTACGTGCCCATTCATACACCGAACTTTTTTTAAATTTCACACAGTTTACAAAGTAGGTTCTAAAAATTACTGTGAAAATTTCAACTCCCTAACCTTTGTAGAAACAAAATGGCAGAATATTGAAAAACGATACTTTAAAAACATTAAAAAGGTGTTTTTGGTTTTATAAAATATTTTTATTGTTGCACTTTAGGGCAATATAACTTTTGAATGAAACAACTAGAACAAAGCCAAATAAAAAACCTTGAAAGTCCAAAATTATTGAAATTGAAACCCATCCACAGCAACACACTGATAACAGCGCTTAAGAAATGATTCGTGAGCTCTTACAAAGAAACTCCGCAGTATCCGGAGAAGTTCCTCTTCTATTGATCGTTTTAGTTCCACATAATTATTGAATTTATGGGTGTCAACTTTCTCCTCCAAGTAAACCCATAAAAAGAAGTCACAAACAGTTAAATCTGGTGATCACCCCGATCAATCATTGGCACCCCGGCCAATCTAAAAAATCACTTCCACGACCAATCCAACGGCCATAAAGTTTGTCATTTAGTAATTTATTAACATGATTTGCGAAATGAGGTGGAGCACCATCTTGTTGGAAGATTGCTTGATCCATTTCTGGTACCATCAAATGAGGCAATACTACTGCAACGTAGTGAACAAATAAGATAATAACTTATGAAAGTAGTAAGCGAATTGATAAAATTTTCAATACGCCGCCATTTTGTTTCTACGAAGGTTAGAGAGCTGAAATTTTCCCAGAATATTTTCAGAACCTACTTCGTAAACCGTGTAAAATTTTAAAAAATGCTGTGCAAGACTGGGCACGTAATATAAGATTAAACGTGAAAACCTCTTCGTGGGACACCCGATACATAAATCTTGTCATATTATAGAATAGAATAGTGTCTTCATTGGAAACAACAAGAAATGGATAAATCTAGAATGCTATTAATATACACTTGTGATATCTTAAGAGGTTCTATGTTTTGAAGGTTCATCTTTCAAGGTTTTTTCGCAGACAATTAATCAGGTCTGTCGACCGTCTGAGGTGCTTTGAGGTTGGTAGCCTTTTTGAAAGGTCTCCTCCTAGTATTGTGCATAGTAATGGTGGCGACAGTTGTCTCATGGTAGTCGAACATCGGTGGCAGTCTTCTCATCCTAGTAGTTGACCTCCATGACAAGCTCGTACTGTACTTGTACCTCCACTCCACTCGGCAATAGTGCGCCACTGACAGCCAATGCTCACCATTGAGCAATCGTATCAGCTGGGCTCTGGGACCTCCAACACAGAACAAACCTCTCTGGAAGTTTGAGAAACTTCCTGATCTCCTCCAAGGCAGGACAAACAGCCATAAAGTTGTTAATATCATCTTCCTGTCTTAGATTGCTCATGGAACACAACTTTTGTGTGGCGGTGAAGGAATACTTGTTGAGGTACATCAGCTCTGTCCCTGCCTTGTACATCCAGGTGCTCCTCTAATACTCTGTCTCTAAACTCAGCTCCCAATACAAGGAACGTGTCCAGTTGCATGTCCATTACATATCATTTATTTATTTATTACATTGGCAATTACAGATCAAAATTATAATATGATTGGGAGAAGACAACAGGCATAGCCCAAAACTGTCTTCTCCCAAATTTTTACAAATAAAAGTTTCAAAAAAGAATAAGGCTAAGATTTCACTTTCACTTTAAAAAGTCCAATTTCCACTTCAAAACTAATGACTAAACTAAAAATTTTGAATTTTGATATTTGAAAACTGATTAAAAACAAAACTATTTCACTCAAATCTCTATAAATTGGAAATTTTTGAGTAATTTTGCAAAATTTTGAGCCAAAAAAGAAACACAACTTCAACTTTAACTTTAAACACAACTTTATTCAAGTTTATCATATCGAATAAATAAAAATAATTGTATTGCCTTTGAATTAAATGAACATAGACAACGTCAATACTCTCATTAATTTCCCCATCTATAGTATATCTATTTGTTCACGCTTTTAGTATTCTGTTTTCACAGTTGAACTAATTGTTATTTTCATTTCAGATTTTAAACTTACAGATATCTTTCACAGAGAGCTTTCAAAAGTATCAATCAATCAGATCTTTGAGGTTGCAATTCCAGCTCATATGACTGCTTTAGCTCACTACCTTGAACGGCATATTCTGTTACAAGGTGTTACCCCGAATGTCACATATCCCAAATATGCATTCATCTTGTGGTCGCTGTAGTAGGATTGGTTCTACCAACTGCTTTCGTTTCCTAATTTGTCAATATTTTTCACTGGCGGAAGTTCTGATCAAATCTTCTGTCAACGATGTTCATCTTTCCTCGTCTTTATTACTATAATAATAATAATTTATCATTATTTATTACTATTTTCTCCCTGTTGATATTTTCTTGTGGTTGTTGCAGTTGATAGTTACTCACTGTTGTTGATTTTCTCGTCGTTGTCGTGTAGATGGCGTTATCGTGTCAATAGTGTTTCCAGTGTCAGCCCCGGTTGCACAAATTCTTGTTCAATTTAAATTCTTGATTCAATGCCAAGAAAACCAATCAGAGAAGACCTTTTCGAAAATAAGGCTCCTCTGATTGGTTCTCTGGGTATTTAATCACGGTTTAAATTTAACAGGCTTTTGTGCAACTGAGACTTAATCTCCGTTTTGGTTGGAGGGTGTTTTTTGTCTGAGGGTATTTGTTTTCTGTTATCTGTTCCAGAAATGTCAAATTGTTGACGAGATGAAAGTGAGGCATTTGAGGTGGCTGGGACACGTTGAGAGGATGAGTGACTCAACAGTTGTAAAACAGGTCTCCAAAAACAACACAGGAGGGAGAAGGCTGAGAAGACGTCCGCGAAAGCGTTGGCTGGAGGATTTGGAGGACGACATTAGGAAGCTGGGTGTCAGGGGATGGAGACGTTAGGCTGCTGATAGAGACGAATGGAGAGGCTTTCTGAAGGAGGTCAAGGCTCTGTATTAGCTGTAGTGCCAAGGAGTAAGTAAGTATACTATTGTTCTCATTGGTTTTTACTTTCCTTGCCCTATTACCATAGGTAAGGAAAGTATTGCTTTCCGAAAAAAATTAAGGTACCCCAATTTCTAAATTTATATACGTTTCAAGGTCCCCTGAGTCCGAAAAAGTGGTTTTTGGGTATTGGTCTGTATGTGTGTGTGTGTGTGTATGAGTGTATGTGCGTCTGTGTACACGATATCTCAACTCCCAGTTAACGGAATGACTTGAAATTTGGAACGTAAGGTCCTTACACTATAAGGATCCGACACGAACGATTTCGATCAAATGCAATCCAAGATGGCGGCTAAAATAGCGAAAATGTTGTCAAAAACAGGGTTCTTCGCGATTTCCTCGGAAACGGCTCCAACGATTTTGATCAAATTCATACCTGATATAGTCATTGATAAGCTCTATCAACTGCAACAAGTCCCATATCTGTAAAAATTTCAGGAGCTCCGCCCCATCTATGCAAAGTTTGATTTTAGATTCTCAATTATCAGCTTTCATATACAATTTGAACAAAAAAATTCAAGTGGAAAAGATTCAGCATGAAAATCTCTGCAATTAATGTTCAGTAACATTTTCACCTAAAATTTAAAATAAGCTTGAAATTCGAGATAATGTGATTATTAAATTGCAAACTGTTGGCAACTGTTGGTTCTAATAAATCATTCACTACGGAGAGATAGCAGACCTCGTTTGTCTCCAGCGTTATTGTCCCATCACCACTCATATCTTTGAATAGTAGACTTAAGATACGCGAGAACACTAGCGTCAGTTGATCAATTTTCATAACGGCAAGGAAAGTTGTGTGAGTGCGCCACACCAGATTTTTGTAATAGTTAGAGATTTGCTGTCTTGAACACACACGTTTTGGTTGGAGGGAGCTTTTTTTCATAGGTCTCGTTGTTCCACGAAATATATTATACCAGTTGATGCCCATATGATCGATTCACTTGTGCATCAAGTTACAAACGAGGAGGTGTTGAGGAGGGCTGGGGAAAGAAGGAGTCTGCTGGATGTGATAAAGGGAAGAAAGAGGAGATGGCTGGGACATTGGATGAGACGGCAATGCTTGTTGGTGGATGCCATGGAGGGGACCATTCAGGGGAGAAGAGGAAGAGGGAGAAGAAGATAGAAAATGTTGGACGACATCAAGGAGGGGATGAGCTACTATGCAACGAAGAGACTGGCAGAGAATAGAAGAGAGTGGAGGGCTGCTGCCATATAGAAGGACCTGCTTACGAGCAGAAAACCACAGACAGACTTGTGCATGGCTGATTTATGAAATGATCAAACGTCCATGCCTACCGGTGGGATCCGAATCACGACCAAGCTGTGCTAGCAGACTGAACGTTATAACGCCCCAGACCACTAGACCAACCTGTCAGTGATATTGTCATCGGATTATTTGAGTCTCAACTGTGAATGCAGTTACGTTGACAAACCCCATCTGTGCATCTTCAAATATCTTAACTCCATTCAAATTCAATTTCCAACTATTATAGTTGGAAATTAACTATATAATAGTTGGATATATATAGTTGGATTCAACTATAATATATACTAATATGTATATAGATATATTAGTGAAGTGTGCGCTTTAGATCTGTCCTGTACTATAATTGATTAGTCTTCATTCTCAAATTGAGTGTTTAAAATTTTTCCTCTGAGATTCGTGAGTGAATCTTATAGCTTATAGAGTGAAGTTATAGCTTTAAGTGTTGCCAGACCTATTTTGGATTCAAAAGCGTGGAAAAATAGAATCTTTTGAATCAGAATTGCAGTTTGTGAATAGTGATTTAATGTCAGTGGCGGGGATTGGGAAGATTGGGGGATTGGGGATTGTCACAATAATAATAAGTGGGATAGTGAGGGTTCATCACACAATTTAACATACATTAACTGTGGATATTAACTGTGGTTAAGAAGATAATGAAGAGAAAAATGGTGCTAACTTAGGAAGATGTAGATGTTCACATTTGCCCACTACATTTGTTAGTAGGCCTAATAAACTACTAATTTTGGCTATGTTCTAAATTCCATAGGAGGGTCTATCATACAATTTAACATACATTAACTATTGATCTAACTGTGGCAAACAAGGTAATGGAGGAAAAGTGTGCAATCGTAGGAAGATTTAGAACTTTACATTCACCCACTACAGCTGTTAATAATACACCACTCATTTTGAGTCTCTTACAATTTTAATAGAAGATGGTTTGTCAAGCAATTTTACATACATTAAATACTGTGGCCAACAAGGTAATAGAGAAAAATGGTGCTAACTTAGGAAGATGTAGATGTTCACATTAACCCACTACAAATCAATGTTAGTACTGAGCTACTAATTTCGGGTCTCTTTTCATTTTCATCAAACAGGAATTTTAAAGTATCGTATATTTTCCCACTTCAATTAATTTACTTCTTTGATAAGTCATGATTAGAAAAAGCATGAATACTTCATAACAAAATTACAAGAATCCAAATACAATCTCTATGTAGCGCCAATTATAACCCTATTTGTTAATTCTTTGGAATATTATCACATTTTTCTAGACAACAGCATGTTCTATCTCTCTTTTAAATTTTTTTGAAGTTACATATCTCAAAGATTTGAATCATTCCATAAATGACATTTTTCCAATTTGCAGTATGTAATTCTTGCATGAAACTCTTCCCTCTTAGTTCTGACAGATAACTTTCTTTAAGTAGAACTAAAGGTTTATTTCCAGTAAAAAGGATTAAAACCCTAATCCTATAGACCTGTAGTCTATAGACCTCCAGCCAACCTGTAATTAATAGCTGGATAAAGGTCTTTAGCCTTTAAATGTTCTATATAAAACTGCTATTTTAGTTTTTGAACTTCAGTAATTTTTCATATATATTAAAATTAATCATATTTATCAAAAATTGTATAAAAATATCAAGAACTACAAGTTTTATTGTTCCATTCAATTTTCATTCAAATTATTTTTCAAGTTTTATATCTTCCATTTATATAACATTGTCCCAACATTTGTAAAGGCTTGGGACCCCCAAGTCTAGTTGGTACACTTTAACTTCCATATATCATAATATTTCTCTTCTCAAATTAATTTGTTTTTAAATGATTATAAGTACCATATATAATGCTATTTGTAATTGAGTTCACAAAACTCAAAACCCAAATTTAATACCTATTATTGTAATTCCAAATTCCATGTTTTCAACTCTTTTAATATATTAATGAAAAGGTCCAGGACTGTCAAGTCTAGTAAACTTATTTTTTGTTCGATTTATAGTTCAAATAATTATTCAATTTTTGAATATTTTCTATAGGCTCAACTCCCAAGTCCAGTAACTTTTACCAAAAGATTTATTTTTACAGAAGCCTCAGTTGAAAATTTATCTCAATTGCCGCCTGTCATCAATTTTCTTCTAATCCAACTATTTTAAACTTTCTTCCTTTTAGTTTGGAAGTTAATTTTTTAAACTAAGACTTTTGCCTATTGTAAGTAATTTCATGTAGTTGGGTTGCCTATAATGGGAGTTGAAGAGGCCAACTATTGTAAACTCAGTTAAGGTTTTAGTTTGTAAGAGAATTTATTATACTTTTCCATCTGCTACAAGCTGAGCTCTGACTGACCTATTGAGAATAGGATGTAATATATATTTAGTTTTATATTTTTTATTATATTTTATTATATATTTTATTATTATATTTTATTATATTTGTATATTTTAGTTTGTAAGAGAATTTATTGTACTTTTTCATCTGCTACAAGCTGAGCTCTGGCTATTCTATTGAGAGTACTTAAATAAGCAGTATCTATATCAATTAATCCCTCTGATTTTGTTTATTTTATAATTCATTTTAAAAATATGGATACAATTTTTGTTTTATATCGACAATCCAAAGCTTTACTATTTCTATAATAATACTTATATCCAATTAGTTGATAGTTCAATGGAAAAAATATTAATGCCAAATTCTTAATTTTTCTAAGCCATAGCCCAGCTATGTTGTCAAAATTATAAACCATTATATTTCTTCTAATTGTCAAGCCAAAAGCCTCAAGCCCCGCAGACACTCATCGATTTCTGTTCGTACAGTATTATAAATTCTAATAGATTAAACAGATGATGTTTGTCAAGTTCCGTTTAATCTGATAGAATTCATAAGGACGGCAAAGTATCGTACGAATAAAAATCAATGTGTTTGTGCAGGGCTTTACTGATTACATAAATTATTTTCATAATAATCACTCTCTTATGAATTACTTATACCATACATTAGTGTAGCTCAGCTTATGCTGGGTGAACTTAATCACAATATTATTGTTTTTTTTCTAATTTGTCTACTGTTGAATAATAATTTCAAGAAAGAAATTGATCGGCTATTATGTTTATCCTATTCAATCCAAATAAATATCTATTTCAAAAATTGTATTTATATATATATTTTAGCAGAAGTCACAATTAAAAATTCATATAAATTTTTTTCTGTTATTAAATTTCTCCAATCAAGCTGTTGTGAATTTAGCTCTAGTTAGTTTGTAAGTGAATAAATTAAACAAATACAATTGTCTATTGTAAGTACGGTACTGTATTTGCTTGCGTACGATGCGCACCCCAAAAACCAGAGTACATTTTTATGAAAAAATACAGTAAAGATATTATCAAAGCTTTTATTTGAAACAACTTATATAATGATTATTGATCTACAAAATATCCATTCAATCAAGTTGAAATAAAACGATATTGTCAGCTCCACATAGTTTATTTGAGCCAAACTTAAGTTTCAATGCACTGAGGCATCATCATCTTCAATGGCTTACAATTAGTAAATTAGGTTTGATAAAATTTGCTCATTAGTCTCAAGACTAGATAGCAATAGTAATGTGAAAAAAAAAAATCTTCAATGGTCTTTTTTATCTTAAGATGATGCCTTAGTGCATTGATACTCAAGTTTGGCTCAAATAAATTATGTAGAACTGACAATATCGTTTTTATCTCACTTTAATATGGAGAAATTCCACACTATCTGTTCATAATGTAAATTTTATTCAATTAATGTTTGAAAAACGTAAAATACTGTATTTAGAACTTGGTATACATTCAACAAACATATTAGGAAAAGCTGACTTGTTGATTATCGTTGACTGATCATTTTTGACATTTTTGTCAACCTGTACTTACCGGCATTCTGTCTCAATTTGGAAAATTTCGCGAACCAACGAATTTTGCTTTGGTTCTTTTTGGAAAGTAAAAAGTACATTTTTTTAAATAGGTGCGTGTCATACACTTGCAAATACGGTAATTAGAGGTGGTTAGGGTTGGCTGTAGGGGTGTTGAGGAGGCCAATTGTTTAAACGTATAGTTTAGTTTTTAGTTTGTAATTTTGCGAATTTATTGTAAATTTATCACCCTCTAAAAGCTGAGCCTTGTCTGGCCTATTGAGCATAAATAAATGAGTATCCATACTAATTATTATATATTCATGGTAACAAAAATTCCTCTATTAATTATTTTGTGATCTATTTTGAAAATAATTTTAATACTTTTTTCTTCAAATTGGCAAGTCTTAGCTTTACTGATTCTATATTCCTAACAAAAATTAATAAAAAGGTCCAGGAATATCAAGTCTAGTAAACTTTTTTTTTGTTCGATTTATAGTTCAAATAATTTTTCAATTTTTGAAATTTTTTTATTGGCTCAACTCCCAAGTCCAGTAATTTTTACCAAAAGATTTATTTTTACAAAAGCCTTAGTTGAAAATGTATCTGAATTGTTACCTGTCATCAATTTTCTTCCAATCCAACTATTTTAAACTTTCTTCCTCTTAGTTTGGAAGTAAATTATTTTAACTAAGACTTTTGCATATTGTAAGTAATTTCATCTACTGTAGTTGGGTTGCCTATAATGGGAGTTGAAGAGGCCAACTATTGTAAACTTAGTCTAGGTTTTAGTTTGTAAGACAATTTATTGTAATTTTTCAAATGTTGAATAAATTAAACAAATACAATTGTGAGAGGATTTATTGTAAACATAATTTAGTTTTTAGTGAATTTATTGTAACTTTGTCACCTACTATAAGCTGAGCCGTAGCTGGTTAACATGAGTTAATATTTATAATAATAGTAATTCTATAATCGTATTAAGATGAATTCCTCCAAAATCAATTACCTTTCAATTCATTCAAAAAATATTAATTTAAATTTCAATTGTTGATCCATTTTCTAAATTGTGAATCCATTCTAGCTCATATCATGTTGTCAAAATTTTTAATACTATGGTATAATTTCTTCAAATTGGCAAACTAAGGTCTCTCGGATATCATAATACTGACATAAATTTCTCTGTAATTAATTACTTTATAAATTCATCAAATTATATTAAAACTAATTTCTTCAATTAGCTTATGTTTTCAAAATTATGAATACTAATTTTTCTAAATTGACAAGCCAAAGCCTCACTGATTCTATCATCTACTAACTTCATTTCCTCTAAAATTGACTACAGATGGAAATTAATTACAGTACAGCATACTATTAGGATTTTCATTTAATAATAATTAAAATCAACTACCTTCATAATTCAATGATAACTATTAATACTCAGTTCTACAACTTGCTGAGTCATCTCAGGTCATGGTAGGTGGACTACATCACAATTATTGTTTCTTTCTCACTTTTCTTCTGCGTTTATTGATAATTTCAAAAATCGAATTAATTTGCTATTTTGATTATCCCATTCAATCCAAATAAATATATACCTGTATTTCAGAAATTGTATTTAAATATATATTTTAGCAGAAGTCACAGTTGAAAATTCATATAAATTCTTGTCTGTTATTAAATTTTTCCTACCCAACTATTGTGAATTTAGCTCTATTTAAGTGAATAAATTAAACAAATACAATCGTCTATTATGAGTCTCTTTCCTAAAAAAGTTACCTCTGATTTGGCTTACCTTTGATTTACCTCTCTTTTGATTTTGATACAGGCTATTAGTAAGTATTTTTGGTTGAGATGAATTTATGAATAGCTATCACTGAATCAAATATGTCTATCAAGCTGGAAGAATGGAGAAATTATTGTATTTGTGAAATAAAGTGTCCTTATTTTCATAAAATTGCTATTTAATATAATACAAATGTCTTTAATCTAGAGTTTATTAATAGTATTACACCCAATAAAAAATACAGCAAACAAAGTTGGAGAGCATACATTGACAAGCTAGTAGAAACTCGACTGTGATTCTAGGAAGATTCAATCTACATGTTATGAAGTCATTGATTAGTTGTGGGGCCTGAAGTAATAGTAGGTATTGCTAAGGGCATGTACTTGGTCTTATCTATATTTACGGTCGAACAATAATTATGATCAAACCAGCTTTTGATTCTGACCAAATCAGTCAGCAGTTGCATTATTGTGTGTTTAATCCCAGTTTTTACCTGTTGAGATCACAGCCGTATCGTCAGCAAATGAAAAACGTTTACTACTGACGTTCAGCAATGTAAGATTGTTTACATAGATGAGAATTTTTTTCCACAAATACAACATACATTTTTCTCCTTTCTTTTAATGATCTTCAAGTAATATAATTATTGTAATTTGATGAATGTTGTGACACCTCATCTTTTTTATTATAATGGTAGAGAAAAAAAGTGCTACAATAAGATTAGGAATTAGGAAGATAACTAATGTTACAACTCACTTTATTTAAGATCTATTAAAGTTGTAGGCTGCAAATTATGGGTGGCTCAGGGATGGAAAATCTCTAAATCCTCCCCTCAGTCTCTTTGAATATAATAAGCAGAATATTTAATTTCAATTCTGATAATTGATTATTAAATCATATAGAATATGTTTTTGGCGAATAGACTGAAATTGATTATTTTTAACAAGTCAGTAAGAACAGTTAATATTACATCAACATATCTGAGTGTCACCCGACAATCGGTAAAAGTGAAAACCGACTGGATTTTTTTACAAAAAACAAGTTTGAAAGCAACAGATCCAGAGCATATCCTCCAGTTGACTCCTATGTGACATTCTGGGTGTCATGAGTGGCCGTGCTGTCGCAAAATCGTTGTGAGTGATAACAGCCATTGCGAAACAATATGGTACTTGATCAAAATCAAAATACGGTACTTGAAAAAAAATAAACAAGACTTCCTCAACAAATTCTCAATTTATTGCGAACAGTTCTAATAGTTTCATACATATTTCCAAATCCAATTCATTAATAACTTGAATAATTTTTTTATTGGGTTTCCAATCAGCAAGGACTTTTCAGCATACACACACACACAACTGAACAAGTTTCATCAACAGCCAGGTTTTTTTTTCTACTTATAATACGAATTCACTGGAAAATTTATACTACATAAAAAAGTCAACAATACAAAAAAAATGATAGTGTTTCAAATCTCCAGCTCAGCCCACCATGAAAATACTGAAACAAAAGATGAAAAAAAAATTATATCAATTCGTATTGGAAAATCCCACAAAAAATGTAAAAGTACTGTACTTTAAAGAGTGTTATTTAGAGTCTTGATTTTGACAGCAGTGAGAGTGCAAGTTATTATGAAAAATCAAGACTTTCATGAAGAATTTTTTGATACCCTCCATAATTATAGACTCGCCCTTGTTCGAACTTCCCCTTGCTACTATTCCCACTTTGCAGTTGAAACGGCGAACAAAAGCTCCAACTGGTTCAATTTTCATGCGGCGAGCTCCTCCTATTCGAAGAGGTTTTAGAATCTGGTGATGTAGAGAGGCAAATGCTTTGAAGTGAACAGCGATTTTGCAGAGAAGAGAAGTAGGGTTGTAGGTGACTAAATGCGTTAATAAATTGTATTTCTATAGGTGCGTACAGATTTACGCGCCGCGAACATGAGCAATTCACTTTTAATCAGCTGATGCTAAGCTTTTTATATCTGTATCTTTCCGTTTCTATAAAAATACAGATATAGTCAGCTGATTAAAAGTGAATTGCTCATGTTCGCGGCGCGTATATCTGTACGCACCTTAAGGGGCCGACCACACTGGGAGACTCACAATCTGCGATCCTATAGGTGTCTATATCTTAGATCATTCTCCAAGATATGGATATGAATACCTCTATAGGATCACAGATTCTCTATAGGCTTCGTGTGGCCAGGCCCCTAGGATTGAATAGTTTCCTGACAAAAATTACCCTTATTTTTTGAAGAAACTTAATATATTTTGTATAATTTGGATGAAAAATATAGAAAACCAATGAGCAGTGAACCTTTTCCCTGTACTATTAACATAAATATATCATTTTTCATGATTAATAAGTGTACCCTATCATTGATTCAATAAATTAATTGAATAATCAACGGATTATTAGTATATAATAAATTAAGTGTAAAATTATAAATTAACTTTGGTCTATGAATGCATATGCATATAAATACCAACGGATTGGTATAAGCATAGATTATCAATAGCATAAGTAGATATACTATGGTATAGGACGTTTATGTCGCACTTTTCTTCTGCGTTTATTGATATTTTCAAAAATCGAATTAATTTGCTATTTTGATTATCCCATTCAATCCAAATAAATATATACCTGTATTTCAGAAATTGTATTTAAATATTATATATTTTAGCAGAAGTCACAGTTGAAAATTCATATAAATTCTTGTCTGTTATTAAATTTTTCCTACCCAACTATTGTGAATTTAGCCCTATTTAAGTGAATAAATTAAACAAATACAATCGTCTATTGTGAGTCTCTTTCCTAAAAAAGAGTTACCTCTGATTTACCTCTCCTTTGATTCTGATACAGGCTATTATTAAGTATTTTTGGTTGAGATGAATTTATCAATATATATTTTAGCAGAAGTCACAGTTGAAAATTCATATAAATTCTTGTCTTATTAAATTTTTCCTACCCAACTATTGTAAATTTAGCTCTATTTAAGTGAATAAATTAAACAAATACAATCGTCTATTGTGAGTCTCTTTCCTAAAAAAGTTACCTCTGATTTGGCTTACCTTTGATTTACCTCTCCTTTGATTTTGATACAGGCTATTATTAAGTATTTTTGGTTGAGATGAATTTATGAATAGCTATCACTGAATCAAATATGTCTATCAAGCTGGAAGAATGGAGAAATTATTGTATTTGTGGAATAAAGTGTTCTTATTTTAATAAAATTGCTATTTAATATAATACAAATGTCTTTAATCTAGAGTTTATTAATAGTATTACACCCAATAAAAAATACAGCAAAAAAAGTTGGAGAGCATACATTGATAAGCTAGTAGAAACTCGACTGTGATTCTAGGAAGATTCAATCTACATGTTATGAAGTCATTGATTAGTTGTGGGGCCTGAAGTAATAGTAGGTATTGCTAAGGGCATGTACTTGGTCTTATCTATATTTACGGTCGAACAATTATGATCAAACCAGCTTTTGATTCTGACCAAATCAGTCAGCATTATTGTATGTTTAATCCCAGTTTTTACCTGTTGAGATCACAGCCGTATAATCAGCAAATAAAAAACGTTTACTACTGACGTTCAGCAATGTAAGATTGTTTACATAGATGAGAATTTTTTTCTACAAATACAACATACATTTTTCGACTTTCTTTTAATGATCTTCAAGTAATATAATTATTGTCATTTGATGAATGTTGTGACACCTCATCTTTTATATTATAATGGTAGAGAAAAAAAGTGCTACAATAAGATTAGGAAGATAACTAATGTTACAACTCACTTTATTTAAGATCTATTAAAGTTGTAGGCTGCAAATTATGGGTGGCTCAGGGATGGAAAATCTCTAAATCCTCCCCTCAGTCTCTTTGAATATAATAAGCAGAATATTTAATTTCAATTCTGATAATTGATTATTAAATCATATAGAATATGTTTTTGGCGAATAGACTGAAATTGATTATTTTTAACAAGTCAGTAAGAACAGTTAATATTACATCAACATATCTGAGTGTCACCCGACAATCGGTAAAAGTGAAAACCGACTGGATTTTTTTACAAAAAACAAGTTTGAAAGCAACAGATCCAGAGCATATCCTCCAGTTGACTCCTATGTGACATTCTGGGTGTCATGAGTGGCCGTGCTGTCGCAAAATCGTTGTGAGTGATAACAGCCATTGCGAAACAATATGGTACTTGATCAAAATCAAAATACGGTACTTGAAAAAAATAAACAAGACTTCCTCAACAAATTCTCAATTTATTGCGAACAGTTCTAATAGTTTCATACATATTTCCAAATCCAATTCATTAATGACTTGAAATTTTTTTATTGGGTTTCCAATCAGCAAGGACTTTTCAACATACACACACACACAACTGAACAAGTTTCATCAACAGCCAGGTTTTTTTCTACTTATAATACGAATTCATTGAAAAATTTATACTACATAAAAAAGTCAACAATACAAAAAATAAATGATAGTGTTTCAAATCTCCAGCTCAGCCCACCATGAAAATACTGAAACAAAAGATGAAAAAAAATTATATCAATTCTTATTGGAAAATCCCACAAAAAATGTAAAAGTACTGTACTTTCAAGAGTGTTATTTAGAGTCTTGATTTTGACAGCAGTGAGAGTGCAAGTTATTATGAAAAATCAAGACTTTCATGAAGAATTTTTTGATGACCCTCCATAATTATAGACTCGCCCTTGCTCGAACTTCCCCTTGCTACTATTCCCACTTTGCAGTTGAAACGGCGAACAAAAGTTTAGAAGCTCCAACTGGTTCAATTTTCATGCGGCGAGCTCCTCCTATTCGAAGAGGTTTTAGAATCTGGTGATGTAGAGAGGCAAATGCTTTGAAGTGAACAGCGATTTTGCCGAGAAGAGAAGTAGGGTTGTAGGTGACTAAATGCGTTAATAATTGTATTTCTAAAGGTGCGTACAGATTTACGCGCCGCGAACATGAGCAATTCACTTTTAATCAGCTGATGCCAAGCTTTTTATATCTGTATCTTACCGTTTCTGTAAAAATACAGATATAGTCAGCTGATTAAAAGTGAATTGCTCATGTTCGCGGCGCGTATATCTGTACGCACCTTAAGGGGCCGACCACACTGGGAGACTCACAATCTGCGATCCTATAGGTGTCTATATCTTAGATCATTCTCCAAGATATGGATATGAATACCTCTATAGGATCACAGATTCTCTATAGGCTTCGTGTGGCCAGGCCCCTAGGATTGAATAGTTTCCTGACAAAAATTACCCTTATTTTTTGAAGAAACTTAATATATTTTGTATAATTTGGATGAAAAATATAGAAAACCAATGAGCAGTGAACCTTTTCCCTGTACTATTAACATAAATATATCATTTTTCATGATTAATAAGTGTACCCTATCATTGATTCAATAAATTAATTGAATAATCAACGGATTATTAGTATATAATAAATTAAGTGTAAAATTATAAATTAACTTTGGTCTATGAATGCATATGCATATAAATACCAACGGATTGGTATAAGCATAGATTATCAATAGCATAAGTAGATATACTATGGTATAGGACGTTTATGTCGCAACTTTTACTGTTAACTCAAGCTGATTACTGTCGATTATTGTGGTCGATTTTTACTGTTTTGTTGGGGCGAGTGTATGAACGGCACAGTATGGGAGACTACCAGCGTCACACAGCTTACACGGGAAAGAACTACGTGTACTATGGGCTTGAGATAACAGAAAAAGTTGCGACATAAACGCACTATACCATGGGATATCTACTTATGCTATTGTTTCTCTATGGTATAAGTCTAGGGTTATAGGTAATTTCAATCATTCATGGATGTAAATTTACGTAACATAATTACACAAAACTACACACGAACTTTCAACATTAATACCGACAGGCAGTCAATTATTCTAATGTGAGCATAATTTAACTTCACTTTCAATTTTCATAGTGAGTGCATTAGCCTGTAGTAGACAATTATTTCTCCTCGCTTTCAAGTAATCAACTGCTTGTTGGTTTTAGATGAAATGATAATTGTGTGAGTTTATTATTCCAGTTCAGAATAGTTGCAGATCATCAAGCATCATCTTTACAGGTTATTATTTTTCCTCTATATTATGGGGTACATCGATCGGCCTATCAATTTTTCGACAACCTATGTTGGAATCATGATTCAAATTTTATTTTGCCATAATTTTAATGAATAAAAACCACAAACTATGGTAAGGTTGGGTTCGGAAGCCAAGAAATATTAGGATTTTATAAGCTTTTCACATTAGAAATACTGTAGATAGATAAGATATTTCATCAATCTCAATTCATGAGCGCTGGATTCTAATGCTACGTACAATCTCAACTTAGGGCCCAGTAAAACCTACATCATAAATTTTAGTAGCCAGTGTTAAGTTTAATATATAAGTTTTAAGTATCAAGTTTAATATAAGTTTCAGTTACCATAAGTTGTTGAGCCTCTTATAGGCGTTTCAGCGCCTTCATAACCCATATAACACTTGGATTACTAAATGACACTCGATACGATTGTCATGAGTCGATTTGAAAAAAGTTATGAGCGACGACATCAAGCATCGAGTAAGTATGTATAACTTCATAATTTGAGAATAATTTTGTCAATTAAATACTAAGTTGATAAAGAACTACCTTATAATAATAGTAATATTAGCTAAATACCTCAATAATGAGAAGGGTGGGGCGCCAACATCTGGTCCTCTTTTGAATCCTGTAAAAATAAAGTCGAAATTGGATTTACACCGCAAAATCAGGTGGAGACACCAGTAGAATAAAACAATTTAGGCGTCATCCTCGTCTTATGAGTTTTAGAATTCGTAAAATTTTAATATATTATCAAATGTGCCCTGTATAGCAATATAACCTAAAAGGGCAAAACCGCCTGAACCGTTTTTGCACTGGCGGCGGCGAGTTGGCAAAACAAGAAGATCTGTAATTGGCTGATTAAGTTAGTAAAAAACGCTTTATTTTGCTGCTGAAATTATTTAGCGATTTGATAAATAATATTGGCGAATTGACACTTGAGAACAAGTTGACACTTAAGAATACTAAAGGCCAAGGCATTCTGCCTAAACTTGTCGTGTCTTCAAAAATATTAGCAATTAATTAGTAGGTTTACTAATTAGTAGAGTTTTAGTTAATTAATTCAAAAAACTTAATTCACTCCAAGAGAATATTATACTACAATAAATGCAATTATTTTAGTCGATGACAATAACACGTGAGTGAATTGGCAAAAGCTTACCTAGATAAACAATGAGAGGAATATATCCGTAATGGAAAACAGTTTTTCCAAGATCCACGACAACTGCCAGCCTTTGCTTGGTTTCCCGCTTCATATTGATGATGATTTTAATTTACAATTTGAAAATAATAAAGACAAACAGATTTATTTGGTATTTTTTATCAAAAGCAGAAGAATTGCAGACACCAAGCAAATCCAAATAGCAGCCAATTGAGTCAACAGCTGATCGATCGTTCATGGATCATGGAAACCAGTGCCAAAACGATAGTTGAGAACTGGAAGGCACAAGTTGACGAAACGCATCCTTCCCGCCATAATTTGAATTTTAGAATAACTGCATATCCCATGTTCTACAATATACAATATTATTTATACTGATGAAAATATAATATATACTGTATATTGAGCTTGAACTAATAACTCTTCAACTTTTATTATCTCTTTTCACAAACACTACTGTATATATCAATAAATTACGGTAGATTACCAACGGCGTATTTTAGTTTTTCTTTCTTCTGCTCATATAGATCAAATTATCAAATTTAAAAATTAAAAGTTCATTATGTTAGTCCTATTGAAATATTAAATTTGGTCACAAATTTGGTGCAACGTTTTTCTAATCGGATCAAATGGCACTTTAGATGCTGTACGGTAATGATTTCCAAATAATATAATATCCTCTTCAGTCCCAGAAGTTATTAATGTGATTAATTTTGGAAATCAAGGTTTTTTGGGCTTAAATACACATTAAAATACATAAAAATTCGAGTTTAAATTTTTTCCAATCATTTATTTTTTTTTAAAAATTTGTCAACATTTGTGGACATTGGGTCTCTATACTAGAGCCACTTGAACCTATACTGTACTGAATAGGCTAATCTTAATTTTCAAAAAATCTGATTACATAAGAATTTATTTGAATCTTCATTAACTTACAAGAATTCAAATTGTTCTCCATAGATTGAGGAATTAATGAACTTAACTGATTGAGCACAAAACTAAACATAAAAATAGTAAGAAAATAAAAAAATTACATTAATAAAATAGAATGTCCTGAACTTGAACCTATACTAAATAATCATACACTAGAATTTATTTGAATGCAATAAGGTTGAACTTAATAGAATTTAAATTGCTCTTTCATAGCTTAAGGAATTGATGAACAAAACTAATAGAGCACAAAATCAAACATAAGAATAGTAACATAATAATTCATTACAGTGAATAAAATAATTTCCTTCAATCCTAATCCTAATCCTAATCCATAGCCACTTGAACCTATACTGTACTGAATAGGCTAATCTTAATTTTCAAAAAATCTGAATACATAAGAATTTATTTGAATCTTCATTAACTTACTATAATTCAAATTGTTCTCCATAGATTGAGGAATTAATGAACTTAACTGATTGAGCACAAAACTAAACATAAAAATAGTAAGAAAATAAAAAAATTACATTAATAAAATGTCCTGAACTTGAACCTATACTAAATAATCTTAATTTGCAGAGAACTGAATACACTAGAATTTATTTGAATGCAATAAGGTTAAACTTAATAGAATTTAAATTGCTCTTTCATAGTTTAAGGAGTTAATGAACAAAACTAATAGAGCACAAAATCGAACATAAGAATAGTAACATAATAATTCATTACAGTGAATAAAATGTCCTTTAATCCTAATCCTCTAATCCAACATCTAGTTCTTTTCTTAATCCTACTTATGAAAATCATAAAAACAATTCCTGTAATTTAAAACACATAGATACACATTGCATTGTGAGCATTTGATCCGTGATTTGCCTGTTTTACAACCTGGATTGCGACACCGTTGTGCATCTTTTACATCCATTGCCTGTGGAAGATGAAGGGCTCCTTGACTCCTCACCTCTGGCAGAGGAAGAGAAACTTTTCCAGGTCTTCCAGCTTGTCTTTTCGCAGGAGGTTCCTCATCTGAATCTGATTCTGAGTCGAAGTTTGGTTGATTCTGATCTTGAATGAGGAGTTGAGCAGTCCTCATTTTGAAAAAATGTAGATCCATGATGTCTTTTTTTGATGAATCAAGATATGAATCAGAATGATTGAGATGAGAATGATGAATCATGAATCAGATATGATTAATCAATTCAAGGGGAATAATACATTCATCTCTGAAATATAATTTTTCTAATCTATCAAACTTTTCTAATCTATCTACAAAGTTTTCTCCTTATTGTATTCAATTTTTGAATAATTTTATTTTTCAACAAACCTGGCCTATTATACATAAGCATTAATAAATACATCAAGATAAAATAAAATTGTCCATGCACAAGTCTAGTACTTATGTGGGCATCATCCTCAAAAAAATAATGAGCTGGGTCCTGTATTCAACGTTTCCACAAGTAGCAGTGAGAGTGAACATAATAGAAAATGTATAGCTTTGAGACCCAATGTCAACACTTGTGGACAAATTCTGATTGACCACTTTCATTATTGAAACCCAATGTCCACAAGTGTGGACAAATTATTTTTCTTATCCACTGTTACTTATAAAACTATGATAATGGTGTGAAAACAGTTTAAAACGATTCAATAAACATTTAAACATTAAAAAATAACATTAACACTACTTAGATTGGGCTAAAAGATAACTCAGAGCAACAAACTTACCTTAGTGTTGGGCTAACCTCAAAACTACGTGACTCTAGTGGCAGACATTTGCATCAAACTGGAGTGAGTGACAAGAGATCGATGAGCTTTGGTAGGGATGTAGTGAATAGTATACCGAAGGCAGTGGCTAGTAACATGGCGGTTAATTTGAACTCCTACTTGGTTTAAAAATCATAGAAATGTTTGTCCACATATGTGGACAGTGGGACTGTAGAGGATATAATGTAGACCCATACATATACATTAAATAGGTACTAATTAATTAAAAACTCTGTCTAAAATAATTAATTTATAAATAAGTGTACCGTAGTCGTTAGAAAATACGCTTAATAAGAGCCAGGCAACCAGGTCAAATAGTATGTGAAATAATATAAATTTAATTTCGTTACCGTATATGTAACTAAGTGATACTTATTAAAAAGTTCAAGTATTGACCCAAAATCACGATAATAAAATAATAATGTTCTGTTATGAATAGCCTACGCTATTATTTGTTGAATATGCAGAATCACTACCTAGGCCCTGAAAATGATCAGTTGCGACCTGAAAACTCTGACACCAGACCTGAGCCAGCCAGGTCACTCGATATTATTATTACTAGGACTATACTATTCTTGATGAAGGAATCTTCCACATTAATTTAGGCATATTTTTTAGAAGATTACATTAAAGCCAAAACTGTAAAATCCATCTCTTCTGCGTATTTTAAAAAACATTATAACTGTATATGAATTTAATAAAACATTTGATATTGATATAGTGTAAGGAAAAATTAGCCTCAGAACCAACAAAACATAAAAGATATAATTATTATTGAACGAAAATCCTAAATAAATGCTGCATTTGGTGTAAGGGCAAGCATTCCTGACTAGCAATTGGGAGGTACCGGGTTCGATTCCCGGGCTGGCAACTAATTTTTGGATAGTAGTTCTCATCGAATTTCCATCTAGCTGTTAGCCCTGTTGTCAATGTCTGCAGTAGCAGAGGTCTTCGGGGTGATTTGCAGCATTTATTTAGGATTTTCGTTCAATAATAATTATATATTAATTAGCATTTGAATAAATGCATTCTCTATTCAATTCCATCTGTAAAACATAAAAGTATGTTTACTCATTTAATTATTATATGATGACTTGATAATGGCATCATGGCAAAAACATGTCGTAAATAAACAATTTAAAAAAAAGGGTACTTAGATTTTAATTTTTATTTCTATTCAAGAGTAGCCCTATACGAAAAAATCTGGTGTGGCGCACTCACACAACTTTCCTTGCCGTTATGAAAATTGATCACCTGACGCTAGTGTTCCCGCGCATCTCAAGTCTACTATTCAAAGATTTGAGCCAGCTGGTGACAGGACAATAACGCTGGAGACACACATGAGGTCTGCTATCTCTTCATAGTGAATGATTTAATAGAATCAACAATAATTTGCAATTGAATAATCACATTTTCTCGAATTTAAAGCTTATTTTCAATTTTAGGTGAAAATGTTACTGAACATTAATTGTAGAGAATTTCATGCTTAATCCACTCCACTTGATTTTTTTTTGTTTCAATTGTATGTGAAGCCTGATAATTGGGAATCTATCTGCATTGATGGGGCGGAGCTCCCGAAATTTTTACAGATATGGGACTTGTGGCAGTTGATAGAGCTTATCGATGAATATTTTGGGTATGAATTTGATCAAAATCGTTGAAGCCATTTTAGAGAAAATCGCGAAAAACCTTGTTTTTGACAACGTTTTCGCCATTTTAGCCGCCATCTTGAATCGCATTCGATCGAAATTGTTCGTGTCGGATCCTTATAGTGAAAGGACCTCAAGTTCCAAATTTCAAGTCATTCCGTTAATTGGGAGATGAGATATCGTGTACACAGACGCACATACACTCATACACACACATACACACACACACACATACAGACTAATACCCAAAAATCATGTTTTTGGACTCAGGGGACCTTGAAGCATATAGAAAACATTAAATTAGGGTACCTTAAATTTTTTTGGGAAGCAATACTTCCTTTACTTATGGTAATAGGTCAAGGAAAGTAATGAAACGTATAGAAAACATGAAATTAGGGTACCTTAAATTTTTTGGAAAGCAATACTTTCCTTACCTATGGTAATAGGGCAAGGAAAGTAATAAGATAATTTGATCACACACATATATATGTAGGCTGAGCTGAATAATTTTTTAGTAATAGAAGAAGAATCAGCAATATGATTTCAATAAAATTTTCAATCATTATAATTAGTACATGATTTTTTCTTTTTTGGTGAGGGAAGCTCCAGGCTCATGCATTGATAATATGACATTGCAATTCCATAAAGTGGAATAATGAGACCTCAGCCCACTATTGGGCATTAACAAAATCTGCAATTAAATAAAAAAATTAATAGTGCTGAACATTGCTGACGATCTGCGATGGTATAAGAATAATGTTGTCAGGAGAGATCCCACAATATGGTGTGTTGCCTTACGCGCCGTCTGTATACTTAATTATTATAATCAGGTACGGTACTGTACTTAATTCCTCATTTACTTCATTCCACAAAATAGCTAACAGTTATTACTAGAATAGTATGGAAGTAAATCACGGATGCTTCAAAAGTATACTCAACGTGTGAGATCATTTCCTGGGGTTGAAGTAATTGTACTAATGAGGAAGAAGTATTCTTATTGCAAAAAATGATTATAAAGTGGTGCACACTTGAACATTCTGTAGACCAATATTCAGGAGATAACTTATCTTTTTTTATCATGAAATTATTTTATATATTTGACTTTTTCGTGATTCAATGATCTTTATTTGAGCCAGAGTACATCAGTACCGTATATAATAAGACAGGTCACATACAAAATTCATTATAAATGAAATACAATATACAAAATACAATTTCACAGTAGTCAAACATTAAATCTATGCAGCAACAAATAATTTGTAATATAATTATTATATTGTGTCTAATTTATATACTGTCGATTTTTAGAAATGTCCAATTGTTTTTTTGAAATGACTATTATGCATTCTTTTAATGTTGCAACAATAACATAAATTTGAATTTCAAGTGTTAACTTTGAAAGCTTCTTGCATACGGTACGGTATTATATTAGGATTAGGAGTCGACGACCTTCTTTTTTGCTTATTAATACAAATAAAATGTATGTGAAATATGTAGTATTGTTTAACGAAGCAAAAAAGAAGAAAAGATTTTCATCTCATTTAATATAAAGATAATATTACAATGATTATAATAATTTGTAGTAGCTGTGATATAAAGGAATACCGATAGTGAAAAAGAGGTAGCCTATTTATCTTATCATCAAAATAGAGATTAATTCATCTCATTTATACTTCCATCAAAAACTATTTTAATTTCAAATTTTTTATTTACTTATTGAAATATTTCCTTGCTATAGCTGTATTGAATCAGGTACGGTACACATGGAGTATGAATGAATTAAAATAAATGACTATACGTTGCAATGTATTGTAAATATATTCATTCAAATACTTACTTTTATTTTTAGGGCTGCTACAATAATTTTATTGAAACTTAGTATCAGTTATCAAGTACCCATTTATTTTATCACAACACATCTAGTTTCAACTCTTCAAGATCCATTTTCAATGACTCTAGAGTAGGCCCTATACACGTGAAAACTGCTATTGTTGAGTTTGAACTAGATGTGTTGTGATAGATAAAAGGGTATTTGTTAACTTTTATAGTGTTTCAATATATCCATTCGTATAGAGCGAAAATTTCAAGCTTTGATATAAAAAGCTTAATATCATAAGATATAATCTTAAAATGATATAAAAATTGTACGCTATACAACACATTCATTCCTTCTATACAGGCCATCTGCAATTTATTTTATTGTTATGAATGACTTGTTATTGCTGTCTTTCTCTTTCAAAAATAATTTATTATAATTATTATCGTAATCTCCATCGATTAACTATCCCAAGACCAAAGAAATTCTCACACCATGAATGCTGTTGAACCGGTTGCATTGATATTTTTATCAGTAGAAGAGGAAACCCACTTTAAGCAGTCAGCATTTCTTCCGGGTAACACTAGCGCTTCTCTTACAACGAATTCTGACAAATTGAAGTGAATCGCCTTACTGAAGAGGAAATTGACCTGCGTGTTTGTAGTGAGCGTAGATATATCTGGCGCATGCGCATTGAAGTTGTTTAGCAGACACGTATTTAACATTTTGACAGCAAAAGTTTATCACAGTCGCAGTTGTGTTTTGAAGCTAGGAGCACAAGTATCATTGAGGTACGGTACCAGTTCTGTTGGAATTTTGAAGAAATATTGGTGAGTATTTTGTATAAAGATGCAACACTCTTATTAACAACAATACTTGATGTCTTTTTGAGTTCATTTTGTTCAATTACTGTAAATCTTCAACACATAATGCTATGACATGTATAAAACTCTATCTTAACCTGCTTCTGTCAACTGAATCTTAGCTAAGCTTACACATATTTTATTTTTTTAGACAAATTTTCAAGTCTATAAAAACACATAATTTTCTGCTATCACTTCCATAAATTATTTCCACTTAACTAATAAGTTAGTTCAAAATGTCTGTCATGGTCCAGCGTTGTTATGTTAAAGGTATTTATGGACAATATTTATATAGAAGTAGGTGTATCCAACTTTAATAAAATAGAGAAAAGATAGAATATAAAAGTTTTTTATGGTTTTTTCTATGATAATAGTAACATTCATATCTGACCTTATCAACATATTGAAGAAATAATAACCTAATTATTTTATAATTATTATTAAACAAAAATCCCAATTATTATTGATCATTAGTAGCATTTGAATAAATGCAATATCACAGTAAATTCCATCTATAAAAGAAATATATTATTTTGTGGAATGGATATAAGTAATCGATAAATATAATTTAATAATAAAAACAACACGCCTTTTAACATATATGGTAATTATTACTTTAATGTTTTATTAAAATTATTATTGAAATATTTTCAATTTTCCTCTTTAATTTAAGAGTTCCTCATTTAAAAATGTTATTAATCTGTTCCTATTCAATTATAGATATTCTTATTTTTTAATAATTTTTGACAACACTAACTTGAGTCACGATTGTATTGTGTTGAAGAATCTTTGCGTGGGTGACTGAAGTTTGATAAAATTATCTAGTTTATGTAGCTATTTGATTGAATTATTTGAAACAGATGTATTAAATTTATTAAACTATTCAATATTGACACAGTTTCTATCCTTATTTACTGTGTGATATTCGATATGATTTCAATTGAAAATTTTAATATTTTTAATTTTATTATTGCTAGTTAAAGTATTTCAAGCAATATTATAACTACTGGTACCTACTGTATTTATGAATAATGATTTTGGCGTGCCAATAATTTCAAATTTTTATTATATGATGGTGGGTTACACTAAAATGAAGTAGCTTAATAAAACTATTATAATATCATTTAGAAATTCATACCAACAATTTTCATAAAAAATCATAATCATACAAAAATTGTCAGAGTTCGTTATAATCAGCCACTCAAATTTATTATTACATTATTATTTTTATAGAACTAAGAAAACAATTTTGTTCCCAAGACTAGAAAATGTAGACTAATTCAAAAATATTGATGATGCATATTCGACACTTATGAATAAAACACTCCAGACATGAATAGAATAGCAAATTGATGACATCTATTTATTTTTTACTATTGATGATTCAACTACAGAAACTGCTACCTTTATTCATAATATCCGTTGCAGATTTATCATTCATGCTATTAATTTACAGTAATAGATCAAGTTACAGGTGTATTCTAATTTTTCTTCCGACCAAGCTACTTTTAACAAAAAATTAAACAAATAGAATATTGTTTTATAAATATATAGTTTTTAATTATTGTTTTATTATTTAATAATATAAAATATTTAGAAAGCTGTAAGTCACATGAAGATTAAACCTAAAAGTTCCGTTCTAAAAAATAGAAAATTGACTCAAGATGAAATTTCATCTCCTCTCTGAATTTTTATACGCAAAACAAATATTAATATAAATTTATTGCATATGATGGAATTCAGAGTACACCATACAACTGAAGATGTGATGTTATTTCTTACATGAAACTTTGGTTCTGTAAGCCGAAGTGCCTGTATACTCTATAAAATTTGTGATAAATTGTTATCATTTTCAGGAATGGATGCCATAAAAAATGACTGGTTTAGTGAGTTGAGTACATTGTGGCCGGGAGTCTGCCTCTCACTGGAGGTTGAGAAAGTCCTACACTCTGAAAAATCCGAGTTCCAAGACATTAAAGTGCTTCAAACGTGAGTACCTATTCCAAGAAAATACAGCAATAGAAAAACTCAATACCGTTTCAATAATAGTTGAAAATTCATTGTTTAGCAGTTGCCATGCAGAAGACTTTTCATCATTTCAATTCGAAAAGTTCTGTAGCCCTGTTCCACTCAAGAACAAAACAAATATAGGCGTAGTTGATAAGTCTGCATGAACTCTTATGAGTTTTTAAAAAAGTTTATAAGGAAATAGGACATTGAAACTATATCAGTATAATCCAGTAAAAAAAAAAACACTTGGTATTTTAAAATGCTCAATCATAATTGAAATTTATCAACACACAGGAATAATTGTAATATAAGGAAAATTTGTGAACCTAATTCTCAGGCTAGAATAATTCTTAGCTTAGATTAATTAACATTAGTTTCTTTGAACATTGTTAGGATAGGAATTAAATTTTCCAAAAGAAAAATTCTAGAATAATTAACATTAGTTTCTTTAAACATTGTTAGGATAGGAATTAAATTTTTAATAGGATGATAATCCTTGAAATTATTTTTGGATCCATATAGTGGAAATTCAATCAATTAAAGTTATCCAATGTGTTCAAAAATTATAGTAGTAAGTTACAGTCAAGGAATTCAAGAAATAAAACATAAAAATCCATAAGTACCCTTTTCCCAACATCGTGTTTCAAAATTAATGTAATTTTTATTTTTTATTTCTTGATAATCAAGCGTACCCTAACAAAAACTTCAATTTTATACATAGAACTTCAATCAATTCAAGTTACCGTAGCTACAATGCACAAATTTAGCTAATTTATACATTTATTATAATTGAAAAATTGGACTGTAGTGTCGTAGAAAATAGTTCAAAACGGATTATTACTTGCAGATTTGCAGTTCGTAATGGATAGTGAAAAAGATGGCTAATGTACAAATGTTATATTTAGGTTTAAGTTATATATATTTTTAATTTTGAGACATCAATCATTTTGAAGGAGGTTGTCGTGACAGAGAAATTTAACTAGCACACTGATCGATCAATATTTGATAAAGTGAAGTGATTAAGTACAATCAATATCAGATTCCTTTACTTTTAATAGCTCAAGGCCATGAATTGTTTCATTAGTGGAAGTCAAGTGTGTTCCTGATACAAACTTTGTCTCTGATGAACCTTATTCTTACCAAAGTGTATTGAGTCATATCTCATGTATAATTAGCCCTATTCGCTCTCTAGATAATTCCAAATCTACATAGAAACTGTCTCTTGGCAAATTCCAAAGTTCAACTTTCTAGTCCAATGTTCCAGACCACTTCTGTTTGAAAATTATTGGCTGATAGATAATAAATTAATCAGACTATTGGTACATTTTGTTTGTTTGTATATTAGACAGTAGATCTATAAACATTCTTACTTTCCTTGCCCTATTACCATAGATAAGGAAAGTATTGCTTTCCGAAAAAAATTAAGGTACCCCAATTTCTAAATTTCTATACGTTTCAAGGTCCCCTGAATCCAAAAAACTGGTTTTTGGGTATTGGTCTGTATGTATGTGTGTGTGTGTGTGTGTGTGTGTGTGTGTGTGTGTGTGTGTGTGTGTGTGTGTGTGTGTGTGTGTGTGTGTGTGTATGAGTGTATGTGCGTCTGTGTACACAATATCTCATCTCCCAATTAACGGAATGACTTGAGATTTGGAACTTAAGGTCCTTTCACTATAAGGATCCGACACGAACAATATGGCGGCTAAAATGGCGAAAATGTTGTCAAAAACAGGGTTTTTCGTGATTTCCTCGGAAACGGCTCCAACGATTTTGATCAAATTCATACCTAAAATAGTCATCGATAAGCTCTATCAACTGCCACAATTCCCATATCTTTAAAAATTTCAGGAGCTCCGCCCCAACAATGCAGATAGATTCCCAATTATCAGGCTTCAGATACAATTGAAACAAAAAAAATCAAGTGGAGTAGATTGAGCATGAAAATCTCTACAATTAATGTTCAGTAACATTTTCACCTAAAATTGAAAATAAGCTTCAAATTCGAGAAAATGTGATTATTCAATTGCAAATTATTGTTGATTCTATTAAATCATTCACTATGAAGAGATAGCAGACCTCATGTGTGTCTCCAGCGTTATTGACTTGTCACCAGCTGGCTCAAATCTTTGAATAGTAGACTTGAGATGCGCGGGAACACTAGCGTCAGGTGATAAATTTTCATAACGGCAAGGAAAGTTGTGTGAGTGCGCCACACCAGATTTTTATAGTAGCCTATCACTACCGCAAGAGGGATTGAATGTTATCTGAAATGATTCAATTAGACCTACACCTTATGATATTGTATCAATACTTCATTATACAATTTCACTGTTCCTAATTATCCTTTCTGGTATATGAGTGTAAAGAAGGTTCATGTGGGAAAAATGTCTTTTTAAATTAGGACTGTATTCCAAACTTTAGTTATCTATTCCACTATGTATAAGTATAAAACTGAACCCAAAACAGATTCTATTTTATATACTTCTCATGTTTCTATTGCACTCTTTCTTTCATGTATTCTTCACCGATAAAATAATAATAATAATATCGAGTGACCTGGCTGGCTCAGGTCTCGTGTCAGAGTTTTCAGGTCGCAACTGATCAATTTCAGGGCCTCTGACATGACCTAACGACTGCTTTTTAGGCAGCCGGGACCGACGGTTTAACGTGTCCATCATCCGAAACACGGATTAATCTATCTCACTATTCATGGAGAATTGATTCATTATTTTTTATGTAGGTCCCACACTATAAGATTTTTTTGTAAAATTAATACAATTTTCATCACTTTTTGAAACGATTTAGTTTTGTTTAATAAAACATACTCAATTTATTAAACCACAATTTTATAATCTTAACCGTTAGTCTTCTCTTTGATTGAGCCAAAACCGATCTGTGTTTTTGTAATCTATTTCCAATACAAATTCGGTTCAAATACAAACTCTATCAACGAATTCCGTAATTGAAAACTATTACCAATAATTGAAGAGCTGACAATATTTCTGTAAGTATGGCCAACTTCAGTCAAGCACTCAGTCGAAAGTGCTTGTTCAATGAAGTACTTCAATTCAGTTTTCGTGGGATCTCTATATATTATTATAGCTTATATAGGTACTTTTTAACAAGATTAGGCTCTACACATGTAGCTTATTATCCATTAAACACTTGAGAATAAGAACTGATAATGCTGAATTCATTGTCAAACACTTGATTTGAAAGTAACGACGTTTTTTAATCAAAATTTCACAGTTCTGCTTCTAAGAATTTGTCTAATGTTGAACAATAGTGAGTATTGAGTGTGAGAAAGGGCATCAATTTCGCCCTCCTAGGTTTCAAAAAGGCAGCAATGCAATTCAACTACTAATCCTATTTACTATAGTGAGGTCCACGTTATAATGGCAGTGGAGAAAGATAGCAGAACAACGTTGCCGATCCTCTGTCTTGTCAATGCCTTCTATAGACGGTAGCTGATACAGTTTTATTGATGTTAATATTAACTGTTCATTCTCGTTTAAATTGAATTATATTTTATTAAGCAAGAAACTATATTTTTCAATAATTTCATTATGAATTTTAAAGATTAAGATGAAATATTTTGTTAATTAATTATTAATTCTACATTGTTAAAAGACGATTTGGCAACAGAGCAAAGCAAGAAAGAGATAGCGCTATCAGCTTTGTTGAATGATAGACAAGGACATTGCTAATCAAACACTGCCATTATAACGTGGACATCACTACAGGTGCTTCTATAGTATGATCCATTTTAAACTGTCAGCATTATTTAAATGGGAAGCATTGATATTGTTTATAGGGAATGCTGACAGTTCGAGGGAATCTCACTATAAGGCAATTTGATGCGAAATAATATTTCATCAGCAGCGACTAATAGAAAAAATGAGAATAACAGAAAAATTCTTCAGAATAATATTTTATAAAAGTTGATTATTATTCTCGTTCGTTCAAAGATATTATGAAAAGCGTACCTATTCAAGTAGCGTTGTCAACAAAGTGATTAATTTCAAGTAGCCTCGAATGAATAGATTTTTTGTTTTCAGTCTTTTCATATAGGACTAACCTTGAAACATTTTAAAACCTTACAAAACGTTTCGTCAGAAAAATTACATAGGTACGGTATGTCAATAATTTATTATACCTTGCAAAAAAACAAAACAATTTTTTACTAAAGACAGAATTTATTAGGAGGTACGATATCTCAAAGGTTTCACATACATTTTTTTTTGCTAAGGTTGATGCCCACATGAACTCCAGGCTTGTGCGTGGATAGAGACAGATAATTATTATTAAAAGAAAATCCCAATTAAATGCTGTAAATATCACCCCGAAGACTTCTGATCTTACTACAAATATTGACAACAGGGTAAACTGCTAGATGGAAATTCGATGAGCGATACTATACAAAAATTATTTGTCAGCCCGGGCTGACTCAATATTTGCAGTAGCAGAAGTCTTTGGGGGTGATTTACAGCATTTAACTGGGTTTTTCGTTTAATGATAATTATTTATTAATTAGCATTTGAACAAATGCCACTTTCAATTTATTTGCATCAATGAGACAGTTGATGACAACTTATCATAGATGACAGTTTATTACATGCAGGACAGGTGTTAGAATCTAAACACGTGACAGATCTAAACAACTTATGACAGATGACAGTTTATTACATGCAGGACAAGTGTTAGAATCTAAACAAGTGTCTGAATCTGCTAACATGAATGGTACACAAATATATGAAATTCGAAAAATTGATTGATTCTCCCCACAAATTGTCCAAATCGAAGTCACCATCTTAAGCTGCTTTTACATCAAAGTTAATAAAAACATGTTAATAACTTAATCCTTATAGATTCTATTAGATTGAACATAACTTATCATACACATGATGAACATATATTTGTTTTTCAAGTTCCATTCAATCTAATATAATCTATAAGAATAAATTACTTGTTTTATTTATTTTTTATTATTTATTACAGAACAAAAAAAAAGACTACAGGCATTAAGCCCAAAACAGTCTTCACTACCATTTACAATCGAATAAAGTAAGTTACTAAAATAAATAAAAATAAGAGATACAGTACATGCAATTCACAAATACATAAGAAAGTTGATAAGTATGAGGAAAGCATAAGTAATTGAAAGTAATCTAAGCATAATTAATAAATACAGAATGAAAACTTATCTAAACTTATCTAATAAGTTATATAATAAGAATAGGCCTACAATTGAGCATAGAAACAGGTTAAGGGAAAATATGTGCCACTGTGGGAAGAAAATTGTTGAAAGCAGAGAAGAATAATGAAAAGGTTTTAACAACAACAAATATTCATGTATAAAAGTTGAGGGATTTAAACTGTAGGTTTGATCATTTCTATAAAACTAATAAGAATCATGGACATCATATTAATTGAATCACTGAAACTGAATTCAAATTCAATTATGAATAGCCTCAATAATGCGCCTTCTGGCCTCACTAATAGGGCCATGCACATCAACACCTCCACAAACGCTATTGAATAGCCTCAGAACTCTATTAAGTGGAGAGCAAAAGTTATGAAGGGTCCTTGATCTTGGTACATGAAAGGTCCTAACTCTTCTGACATTGAACGTGGGTACCTGGAAACCAATCCTAAAGAGGAGAGCGGGTGAATTAATGTAATTTTTCAAAAGTGACACCACAAACATCAATGAAAACCTGTCACGTCTAGCCCTCAAAGAGTCCATATTGAAAAGGGATCTCAAACGTCCAGAAGGAAGACCCAAGGGACAGGCTCTTCTAAATTGCATATAAAATAGGAAGCGAAGAAGCTTATTCTGCACTAATCGCCCCCCCCTTATTTTCTCCTATGTATCCTGGACGGATCAAGTTATTAACATTTTGTTATAAACTTTGGTGTAAACCCAGCTTACTGACTTCATTTAATGCCTCAGTAAATGGAAAATATTTATTTATTTATCGATACAATTACAATTAATTCATGACTGGGCGAGAACAACAGGCTCAGCTAAAAACTGCTCTACTCTACACCCAAATTTAATAAATAGTAAAATTTCCAGAAGAAAGGTTATACTTTCACTGTGGAAAATATATTAAATAAATTGTGATAAAATATGTTGGCTATTTTATTGTAAACAGTTGCTGAAGTTTATAGCTGCTTCCATTTACTTCGACATTTATTTTATTTTTTATGTCTCTTATTTGAAATTGTTTTCACTTTTGCATCGTTAATGAACTAATCAATTTATTTTGTAGGAAAAATCATGGTAAAGCCTTGATACTGGACGGTATCATTCAGTGCACCGAATATGATGAGTTTTCCTATCAGGAAATGATCAGCTTTATACCGCTATGCAGTCATCCAAGTCCGAAACAGGTATGAAAATTTCACATATTATGTCTTATCAGGAGATAAAGATAATACTGTATATAGAACAAAAGTGAGGAGAGCTGTATGACTTAATTTATATACTGTACTAGCAGGTAACCCGTGCTTCGCAATGGTCTTTCTTAAAACTTGGCGTAATGAAATCTAGAAGAATTCAAAATAGGCCTATAAGAATCCTCGGTTGATTAAAATTTCATATGCTGCATTTCAAGTAAATCAGTATGACCACCTTTCAATTAACAAAAGAAGTTAGATTCAAAATTGCGGAAAAAATTTGGGTGTGACAGAAAACCTGTTTTTATCATTCGAAAAGGATCCCCAATCATACCTATCTTCTAATTTCCCTTTTAAGAGAAATCTTCTGCTGCTTCCATACAAACTGGAAGCATGACAAATAATTTAAAACTTGACAAACTGAAAACTTGATGTAATCAAATCTTGAAGAATTTAAAATTGGTCTATAACCACCCTCGGTTAAGCAAGAATCTATATGCAAAATTTCAAGTTAATCAGTCCAGTAGTTCTGACGTGATAATGCGTCAAACATAATTTCCCTATACTTTACATCTGTATAGGCTACGCTTATAATCCAGTTCTTTCCTTTATTATAGTATAGAAGATGATACATGGATGGATGATCATTGTTATTTTACTAAAATATAGAATAAGTTGCATAGTTTCCCTTTCAGAGGGAGTTTTGACAACCCACAAAACTCATTTTTCATTTGAAGATATAACGAAAAGGTGCATATGACCTTATTTTTTTTGCTCAACTTGCCAAAATTCCCCTCATTCCAATATTAAAATTTTCGACCTACTGTACAGTGAGTCAGTCATTCTATCAGGGCTCGAATAATTTTGAAATTTTAATTAAATAAAAATGGAAGA